>NC_089743.1:78172470-78472470 GCF_040412425.1 Macrobrachium rosenbergii
ATTCACAATAATATAAATTGTCTAAAAACAAAAACAAAATTGATATATATATACTGTATATATATGTATCTATATATATACAGTAGTATATATGACATCAAACAATGATAAACTAAGGTATTAGACGAAAATTCCGCAATAATATAAATTGTCTAATCATATATATATATATATATATAGTATATATATATATATATATATATATATATATATTAATTGTACTCTTTCATAGCCAGTGCTAAACTTTATCAGACTAAAACTATAATACTGTGGAGTCTGAAGGTAAGTTCTGATTTCCGTAAACCTAAAGCCAAGCAACTACTGAGGCGTGATTGTTTTGAAAGCCAAACCGGTAGTCGAAAGGTACAACCATAAACATATCGTGAAAAAGCACTTGTCGCAAGACGTTCGAGCTAGTCGATCAGCTGACAAAATATTCCACAGTATTTTGGTTTTAGTTTGATGATGCTAGCAGTGGCTAACAAAAGCTTCCTGCTGAAATATATATTGTTGTAGACAATTCATACTTTTGTGGAATGTTCTCATATATACATACACACACACACACACACACACACATATATATATATATATATATATATATATATATATATATATATATATATATATATATATATATATATATATATATATATATATATATATATGTGTTTCCTCTTACTATTCATCCTCACTATTATTTAAAAAAATAGAAGGGCATGGCAAAACATGGGCAAGATAAAAGAAATAAAGCATGAAGGAAAACACAGACTGTGTATGAAAAGAAGGGCATGGAAAAAGAAGGGAAAGATAAAAGACGGAGATGAGCTTGTCACGAAAAGGAAGGAAGATTACTGAGGAAAAAAAAAAGGTATGGAGAAAGAGAAAATACTCAGGAGAAAAGAAGACAAAGTAAAAGAGAGAATGTGTAAAAACGAAGAGTACAAAAGGAAAACCAGATAATTTAGAAGTGGAAGGGAATTGTAAGTTTGGAGATAAATGAACATACACCAAAAAGGGAAGAGATTTACAAAAAAGGGGATTACTGAAGGGGAGGAGATAGCTTTCAAGAAAACCTGAAGGTTGGGAAGAGGGAGAAAAAATCAGTCCTAAGAAAAGGTGAAAAAAGTAGTGAACACAGGCCAAATTATTACGAAGATATGAGGGTACTGAGAGATAGGGAGACATGGAGAGCAGAGATAGTACCGAGGAAACGGGAGTTACTAAGGATGAGGGGAAGAAGAGGGGAGTGTCAGCAAAGGCGAGGAGAGAGAGAGAGAGAGAGAGAGACTTGGGGAGGGCATTTGGCATGGGGAAAAGGTCTGACGGAGAGGGATGAAAAAGGCAGAGGAAAGATCATTGGAAAGAGCGCGGCTGATACAAAGAACTGCGAGAAGACATTTAAGATTACGTGATGTAGTAAACCAAAATACTCATCTGTTGTCTGAGAGAGAGAGAGAGAGAGAGAGAGAGAGAGAGAGAGAGAGAGAGAGAGAGAGAGAGAAATTGCTGGCAGACATGGAGTCACCTCTCCACATGGCACAGTAAATTCTCAGGCTTTTACGACATGCAACTGTTGACAAAGATTGCGAAACAAAGGGTACGTGTGTGTGTGTGTGTGTGTAAGAGAGAGAGAGAGAGAGAGAGAGAGAGAGAGAGAGAGAGAGAGAGAGAGAGAGAGAGAGAGAATTTGTAAAAACATTAATATATCAATTTAAATTAAATTTTTAAACCGGCTTCATACATAAACGAAAATAAGCACAAGATTTTACACAAACATGCTAAAGGACATCTATTGAAACATTAATTTACGCACTGCTTGTGTTGATATACAACTACATATAATCAAGAAAAAAAAAACATTTATTATTCACAGCTATCAAATTTAAGAGTTCCGCGTTTTCACAACTACTGCATCTCCCATAAGTACAACCATATAGCGTACATTCAGAGAGATCCAAGAATGAATATCAACACTGATCCTAATTAACTTCAGACCTTCAGAAAGATGTTCGTCAAAACATCAATTAGTAATAACACAGAACATAACTCGGTTACAAAATCAGAGTTGAAATGCCATAAGACTCATTCACATAAGTTGAGAATACTCTCTCTCTCTCTCTCTCTCTCTCTCTCTCTCTCTCTCTCTCTCTCTTAGCGAACCTAGTTGTTGAATGAAACCTCGAAGAAAAATGTCCTCTTGGGTCTGCCCCAAGTCTTTCTATTTTTATTCAGACTGATTTGTCATAACTCACACCTTACCTATAACGTTCCCGTCTTTGTCTTTTCCTTCTTCTCGTTCTGTACCCTAACAAAATTACCTTAGAACCCAACAGGTTTTCTTTTCTTATGCATTGCAAAAATAGTACGGACGTATTCACACTATTATTGCCTAACTTTAAAGACAAGGAGAACTGCTTGAAGTACTTCTCGTTCAAGGGGGTCAAGATCATCCTAGACCGTTTGGGTGGCGAAATTTCATACAGGGTTTCCCCAATACTTCTTTAGTGTGCCTCCTCCTGAACTCAGTACAGTTCATTGCCATTGTTTTTTAAATAGATATTCTTGTGATGAGCGGAGCTTATGCCATACCATACCTGTCCCAAGATTGTACGAGAGTTAACAGTAACAAAAACAAAAATATCTGAATTCATCTAGAATTCTCTTAGGTCGAAGTGTTGGAAACTGTACTTGATCTCACCATCAGCAGAGATTTGTCGTCGATGTTGCTTTTATGAAGTTTGGACTTGATCATTTCGGGTGCTTCGCTAGTTAGAGCTCAGGGACCTCCCTTGTTTTTCGTTTTTAATACTGATGGTCTTAAAAATAAGAGAAAGCAGTCTGTAGAAGATGCAACTTTTACTGAAGTCATTCGCCTTCTCAAAATACGAAATGAAATGGCTGGTAGCCTTAGAGAGATTTAGTGTGAAAGTAGTGTGCTCAGACGGTGATCTGCACTCCTGTAAAACTAAGACCACAGTAATTAGCAGTTCATATATCAAGCTCTGCAGAGGTAACGCTGTACTCATTGATCCTGCATATTTCTTCGAAACTTTCCTATTCAAGGTTTCTCTGTCGTAGACACTTGAATGACATAGGCAAAACACTGCCAGAAAACAAGATAAGGTTATCGAGGCTACATTTATATACAGGGACAATATCAGAACTACATTTTTCCAAACGTGTTTTTCCCTTAGTTGTAAGACTGTTCTACTGTTTGGTGCAAGGGATCTCCCAAGATCTTTATTTTCTAGGCTGCATAACTCGAAGTGGTGGTTGCCATTTCACTACCAACAGTAATTAAGTTTTAGGCGTCTAAAGATCCTGCATGCCTTCTCTCACGGTCAACTTTTCAACAGGGAACTTATGATATTCAAAAATTCTGCTACGGTGCCGAGATGGCCCACTCACCAGTACCAAGGGCTTGAGTGTTGTGGATGTTCTGTTGATCTTAATTCAGTTTGTAACTCAATATTATTCGAGTCTTTGGTACGTTTTATTTTTCTCCCCATACGTCCTTCTTCTCTTTTGAAATCTTCCCGGCAAGTTTCTTGGCCTTCTTAGCTTGCTCCATAAGAATGTTTGCTCTTGCTGAAGAATAATATTAATAACAACAAATATACTCTATAAATACACACATACAATATATATATATATATATATATATATATATATATATATATATATATATATATATATATACATACATACATACATATAAACATTTTGCTTTTTTAGCACTGATCCAGACACAATCAAATGTGCAACTGAATAACTAAAACTTTATGTGCTAATTCATCATCAGTCAATTATCAATACACTTATAATGAAGCTGCCTACCTGCCTGTTACTGCATGTGCATTCACTTTACAGAAGTACAAACTCACTCAAATGTAACTGTTTTGTCCATTAACCTACCCATTTACCAGTAAATACTTTTTAAACTTTAAACGATGCCTAAATAAATGCCTTATGTGTATACCTGTCTGCCCAACGCAACATTGTTCAAGGATGAGTGAAATCCCCACAGCACAGATACCCAGGGTATTTATAGATATGAATGAAAGGGAAATCCACAGTGCGTCAAAGGTAAGCCCGAGTTGTCATGGGAAACAACGAAACGACCCATGAAATTCCCGTGTAACCTAAGGAACTACCCATTGGCATCATCCGTGCTTATAAGTGTTGCTCAAGAGCCGATTTCTTACTATGTAAAAAAAAAAAATTACGTGACTATTTTACTAAACAAATGTTGAATTTTCGTCGCTTTTTGAAACTGTTCTTCGTTCATTGTCTTTAAAATTATTCTTCTTGTTTTCGTTCAAATACAAATATATTATACTACATTTTCAATACAAAGCTAGTCTTGTATAAGTTCCCCTCTCTCTCCCCCTTCATTCTTGGAAAAGCTCATCTATCGTGATCATTTCTCATCACGGTTCGCTTCCTAGGTACCACTTCATCAACTGCTTTCACTCTGAATACTTTTTTTTTTATTTATTGTTCCTTAGGCAAAAGGACCTGCTATTAAAGCGAAGGAATATTTGCCTTACCTTGCGTAAAATACACAAACACTCATACACACTTACACACGCACACAAACACACACACACACACTCTTATTGGTAAATTATATAATATATATAATGTATATAATATAATTTCCCAACACGTCAGAACATGAAGGGCTGAGAGTTTTGCAGTCATATACATATATATACATACATAACATATATATATATATATATATATATATATATATATATATAAATATATATATATATATGTGTGTGTGTGTGTGTGTGTGTGTGTGTAATAAATACATGCGTATATCAAATTGTATACACAAAGTATACGTCTACATCTGTGTGGGTGCTTAATGGATACTCCACTAAACCAAAAAATAAACAGGATAAGCATGAAAGAGTAGTGAGAAACTTACCAAAGACACAAATGGAACGATGATGAAAACGAAGAAAAAGAAAGAAAAAAAAAGAAGAAGAAGAATTATGACAGTCTTTTTGCACGCGAAGCCAGCTGCCAAACAGCTCCAACCTTTCCTTGAAAACCCAACCTTAAGAACCCTTACCCGCCAATACTAAACCTCCCTTTATCAACCCTAGTTCCTTTCTCTCTCTCTCTCTCTCTCTCTGTACATATATATTATCCCAGTTCCCCTTCCATTTGTCACTCAGTGCTTTCGTAACTATCTCTAACACTAATTTCCTTCACCTCTACTTCCCTTCTCTCTCTCTCTCTCTCTCTCTCTCTCTCTCTCTCTCTCTCTCTCTCGGTATCATCCCGTAACTCTCTCCTTCAGGCCTTTCGCAGCTATCTCTCTGAAACTAATTTCCTTCACCTCTACTTCCCTTTTCTCTCTCTCTCTCTCTCTCTCTCTGTATCATCCCAGTTTCTCTTCTATCCTTCATTCCTTTCGTAATTATCTCTCTAAACCTAATTTCTTTCACCTCTACTTCCCTTCCATCTCTCTCTCTCTCTCTCTCCACAGCAGATTTCGTGCGTCAGAACTGACTTGGGATTGATGCTCTCGTAAACCAAAAGAAGAAAATCGTTGCCAACTGATTCCCTATCTTCCTTCCCTCTTCCTTATTCACCTCCACATTTATCCCCTCGGCACAAACTCCTCAGGGCGTCCCCCCCCGCCCCACTCCCCGCCCTAATGCCACGAGACCCTTCCCTCTCTCCGCCCCCCAGGCCACGAGACCCCTCCCCCTCTAAGTCCCCTTCTTCGTTATCTTCTTCCTCCTCCGGTTGCCAACGATGCTATAAGCACCTTTCCGAATTTGATGCAGGTCTCGAGAAGATAGCCACATGTCAGCAAACACTTCACTGTTTTGATTTTTGCAGTCTTTTCCATACTAAACAAAACGTACCGGATGAAAATTGTAATACACAGACATTGAAAAATACTTCTGCGAAATAACGATGACGTTAGATTTATATGATTTAATTTTGAGAAATTTGGGCTGTCAGGCTACCCAAACACTGGGGCACATTCGGCCATTCACTGGTTAAAACAGGAAATGAGGGAATTGGAAAAGTTAGACAGCAGGATAATGATCGCCAAAATATAAAGATCGGGTGCAAAGTAAGCAGGAATGGAGGAAGAGTAAAAGGCACGATTACGTAAAGAGAGAGAGAGAGAGAGAGAGAGAGAGAGAGAGAGAGAGAGAGAGAGACTCCCCAAGATTCCATGTTGTGAGTGACCTAATTTCCTGATGTCCCAATTTGGTTCTGTGTCTTTGCAAGCGTATTAATCTTGGCCTCATACAGTGGACATATACCCCACTACATTTTTTTTTCTCCAGTTTCCTTTATGTTCAATATAGGACTAAATCAAGACCGAAAGAAATCTTTCAAGCACACACACACACAAATACATACATATATATATATATATATATATATATATATATATATATATATATATATGTGTGTGTGTGTGTGTGTGTGTGTGTGTGTGTGTGTGTGTGTGTGTGTGTGTGGATTGCGTTCTGCCCACCAATCGACTCAGTTCTGGATAGGTATCATCGTTACCTAAGGAGGAACACACACACATATATATATATATATGTGTGTGTGTGTGTGTGTGTGTGCGGGAGGGTGTCCACTCGTGCGCAACCTCCAAAAATTGTAAGACTTTGAGCAGTGAAATATTCTTTTATAATTCCAGTGAACATCATTCATCCAAACAATATAACCGTTTATCTGTCATTCTTAATTAACTGAATTCAACGGCCTAGTTAATTAATTTCACAAACAGAACCTCCTGTTTTCAGACACAATATTTATTTGATAGATGGTTCCAAGCCGGCAAGGCGAGGGATCAACTTATCGAGGCTCTTCCTTTTGTAAGTTATGGTATGGCGTTGTATTGTATACCTACGGTATCTCTCTCTCTCTCTTCTCTCTCTCTCTCTCTCTCTCTCTCTCTCTCTCTCTCTTATGGTCAGGTGTGTTTCCTCACACCTGGAAAACAGTTAACAATTCTTTGTACAGAATAAGGAGAATTCTCCATTACATAAGGTTCGAAAGCTTTAAACGTTTAAATTCACAGATGGTTTTGGTTTTACAAATGATATGCTGAAAGTTCCTGAAAATACATGAAAATTACTGCTTCAGCAATCTGTCTCCGATTTGTGTTTTCTGGGGATAGCGATGGTCTGCAGTAGGTCAAACTTGTTGTTTTGGACGAGAGGGGCCCAGCGGGAGTCCTACACACACACACACACACACACACACACACACACACACACACACACATATATATATATATATGTGTGTGTGTGTGGAGAGAGAGGAGAGAGAGAGAGAGAGAGAGAGAGAGAGAGAGAGAGAGAGAGAGAGATGGAAAAGACAATTTCTTAAGTTTCCTATATGAATGTCTTATTGGCGGCATTGGACTAAATCATCTAGATTTTTTATAATTTTGAAAACGGCTTCTTGGATGCTCTGATGCGGATGACATAATGAATACTTTAAGCAAAATTAGAGAACATTCCCATATTTCAGAATATAAATACGTTGCAGTGGCGGAATGAACTACGAATGTATTATGAAATCAATTCTCTACATGTGAGCTGGCGGCGGTTAAACGCCTAACCAGATCTGGCTTAACATTTTCTAGTTTATGTTTTGGTACTATTCCCGGATACACAGCGTACCTGAATGCTTTTGAATAGAAATAGTTGTTCTTCCCTTTCCTCGAGGGAAATAATGCTATGTTACTCCAGGACGTATAATGTTGGTTGTCTCGTTTGTATGATCAAGGATTTCGTGATTCGTAAGTTTTGTCATTTATTCTGTTTGTAAATCATTTCAGCGTTATCTCGATAGCAACATGAGGTCACCGCTCTAAATATTAATTAAAAATAAAATAACTGTAATTGTACCAAAGGTTGCCCATAGGAGGAGACGTGGTTCGTTGAGGTCAGACATCGATGTTTCAACTCCCAACGTGAGAATGCTCTCCCGTAGAGAAAACGAATAACAAACACAGACCAATTATTATTGTCAAATTTCATCTGCCATACGTACAGTACAGCAGTAACGCTACACCCCTTACCGTTTCAGCTACGGCTTGGATAATAGAATTAGGGGTGATTTACCAAGGCATAAAATAAAAATTAAATGTACTTAAGACTAACCATGAAGTCCTAATATGTGTAAATAAGCCAATTTACAGAGATTTCTTTCATTATTATTATTATTATTATTATTATTATTATTATTATTATTATATTCCTGAGCTTAAGCTTTCGAACATACGAATAATCAGCAATAAGTGAGTGTTTTCCTATATTTAATCATTTTGTCATCACCTCAGTGATCAGAGGAACAAGAAGAAATGAAATCAGTATAATTCAATCCATTGCTCTTATTATATATATATATATATATATATATATATATATATATATATATATATATATATATATGCATACATATATTCGCGTGCATCTGCATGAGTAATTTGGGAAGTCTAAAGATGCGTAGGTATAGAAAGGTGGTTAGGTACCTATACGCAGGACCCACTGAGTCTTAGTGGGTCCTGGGTATACGTAAAGCATGCAAGTCCCAAATTTAAAATTAGTCACCTGTAAGTGTTACAAAAGCATTTGTGTTTGTTTATTTGTCTATAAATGTAAGCGTACCAGACGGAAAAGTCCCAAATTTAAAATTAGTCACCTGTAAGTGTTACAAAAGCATTTGTTTGTTTATTTGTCTATAAATGTAAGCGTACCAAACGGAAAAGTCCCAAATTTAAAATTAGTCACCTGTAAGTGTTACAAAAGCATTTGTGTTTGTTTATTTGTCTGTAAATGTAAGCGTATCAGACAGAAAGTTTTTGTGCGTGTATGTGTATGTGTGTGTGTGTGTGTATGTATGTATATATATATATATATATATATATATATATATATATATATATATATATATATATATTTATATATATATATATATATATATATATATATATATATATATATATATATATATACATATACATATACGGAGTTCAATTCCGCGGCCGGCTGATGAAGAGTTAGAGGAATTTATTTCTGGTGATAGAAATTCATTTTCTCGCTATAATGTGGTTCGGATTCCACAATAAGCTGTAGGTCCCGTTGCTAAGTAACCAATTAGTTCTTAGCCACGTAAAATAAGTCTAATCCTTCAGGCCAGCCCTAGAGAGCTGTTAATCAGCTCAGTGGTCTGGTAAAACTAAGGTATACTTTTATATATATATATATATATATATATATATATATATATATATATATATATATATATATATATATATATATATACAATATATATATGTATATATATATATATAGTATTTATATAAGCACTTGCTCTCATTACTTATGGGATTACGGAAAGGAAGTCAGATTTCCTTAAAGTCTTATTTAATTAACTGTGGACATTTTCATTTGTTAAAGTAAGCGTGTATAAAATGTTCAGAAACTTAAGAAGCACACTGTACGTGTCAAAATGATAATTTTTATCGACATATTATTCCCTTTACCTTCACTGAGTGCGTTAAAAATGTCAAAAAATTGCTGCCTGTAAGGTACATCTTTTCATGTTCCAATCTGTATCAAAATTTCTATGAAAGAAATTAAAAGGAAATGAAAATAAATATACGGGATCTTAAATCAGCGACAAAACTTGACATAACAAAAGACGCGTCTTTGTTAATTTTCCTTCACGGCGTAGGTAACGCTATGGCCTTGGTCGCGGCTCAAAGAAAGGGGTCAGAGCCTAAGGCATTTATGGATTAAGCACACACACACAAGGCTCTGACCTGAACTAGATAGTTCCCCTTTCTTTTTCTTCGTAGTGTACTCGTGTCTCTCATCTCTGTTTAATTGGTTTGGTTTTTTAAGCAGGGCAGAGGGTGTGTGGCACGTGGATCAAATGATGAATATGCATTAAAGAGTAGTAACTGAATCGCTCAGTCATTTTATGAAGTGCCAGAATGAGACGGACAACAGTGACCTTCAAATAGAGAGGTATTTGCTAAACGGAAATAACTAACTAAAACAAATAACAATGTGCCACAATACAAACAGGCACATTCTTTCGTACATAAAAAAATGAGAAATGTTAACAAGTACATATGTGAATAGATATAAGTGAACAGACGATTGACAGACACAAACATGCCAAAAGGAATTGATTAAGGCAAGGCACAGAGAATTATTTGATTTTCTAAGGACTTCTTTATGATTTCTCTATTTATTTTTGTGCTTAAACAGAATTATAATTTATCTCCATAACGGTATTTTTTTATTTATTTTCATTTTTAATATGAATAGTAAAACTCTTGATGAAAATGAATCAACAATTTTTTTGTTCTTTCGGCAATTCGGGTCGATTTACACTTCCTGTTTTCCAACAGTTCTAGGCAGAACGATATGGTCGCAGCTGGAGAGAGAGAGAGAGAGAGAGAGAGAGAGAGAGAGAGAGAGAGAGAGAGAGAGAGAGAGAGAGAGAGAGAGTAAAAATGCCCTACGCTAGTGTTTATTGCGCCGTCAAAATGTATATCATCAAAGCTGACAGCATTAGTGAACCCATTCGTAAAATACTGTTGCTGGGGAGGAAGGGATGACTTACCCCTTCCCCCAAGAATCCATTCTGCTTCTGTTTACCGAAGTAATGAAGTATGTACATGACGGTCAAGTGAACACACAAATATATCGCATCCGATAAAGGTTTTACACACAAATATATATATATATATATATATATATATATATATATATATATATATATATATATATATATATATAATATATATATATATATATATATATATATATATATATATATATATATAAATATGAATTATTATATATATAATATTATATATATATATATATATATATATATATATATATATATATATATATATATATATATATATTATATATAGAGTACATACATATATATATAAAGCTCATAGGTCACAGATATTTGATGATTTACAATACACAGTAGATTTTTGATTAGTAAGTGTGGCTATGCACTGTGGAGAGCCTTGAGAGAATGCTTAGCTGGTGTCTGGAGCGCATCCTGATTAGGAAAACTGCGAGCGTGTCAAACGCGTCAGATATTCACGAGACGTGATAACATCCCTGCCTGTTGACAAGACTTTATGAGTTTGTTCGCTGGAAATGTACAGGTTCCATAGAATTCGTTCATATGAGTGGTTTTTTTTTGGGGAGGAGCCCCAGGGTGTGAAGGTATTAGTTATTAAACCAGTTGTCATTCGAAGATGAACACTGAATATTGATAGAAGCCTTTGATGAAGGCCCTGGTGGTTCAAGACCTGTCGATTAAGACTGTGAACATTGCTGTTTGGAGGTAGGAAACATTTTAGATTTCCCAAACTGTAGATTGTTCTTTTCATATAACATATATCTCATTTGTGTCAGGCATTTTTTAAATTGTGTGTACTTTATAAGTAACATGGGAGGAATTCCCATACCTTTACTTTTGTACGTTTGTTTAACAAGGGTTTTATTTGACTTCTTCAGATGTTTTGCTGAGGAAGAGGTTAAGATGTACACATTGGGGAATATACTGGACTTTGACTTATTTTTACCTATTGTGGGGAAATTATTTAGAGAGAATAATTACTTGAATATGGTGGACCTTAATATATTTGATCATTTAGTGAACATTAGTATTCCACTTTATTTCATATCTTGTTTCTTGCAATCTAATTATGTTAGATTATTGTCAAATAAATTATTTTGGGTAATGCTTGTTTCGCTGTAGACCTGAGAGAGAGAGAGAGAGAGAGAGAGAGAGAGAGAGAGAGAGAGAGAGAGAGAGAGAGAGAGAGAGAGAGAGAGAATACTTGTGTGTAAGTACAAATGTACGAAGCCAGTAGCCACTCTGATGCGGTCACTATTGAGGTACCAGTAGATGGGATTTTCTGACTTTTAGCACAGGTAAAGCATAGATTAACTATATATATATATATATATATATATATATATATATATATATATATATATATATATATATATATATATAGTATTTATATATATATATTAATATATATATATATATATATTGTATATATAAATATGTATATGTGTGTATATATATATATATATGTATATATATATATATATATATATATATATATATATATATGTATATGTGTGTGTGTGTGTGTGTGTGTGTGTTTAAGTGTGTCTGTGTGTAAGCGAATACCACAGGGAAGTCAAGGGCTAAAGTTCAGTTCCTACCGAGGGCATACACGTTTATTCACACAAAATGCGAGCGCATTAATGATATATGAGTGTACTGATGGTATATGATTAAAAAAATGCTAACATATGGTCAAAATCAGGCTTGACATTAAAAAGATCTCACCAACGAACTTCTGCTCTTAATTCAGCCACAGAACACTGAGGGTCTGGAAGCAGGGGCTGCTGGTTTAAGTGTGCTAGAGTCCTGGTGTGGACCTCGAAACTCTGACAAACCGACGAGACCAAGTAGAAAAGAAACAGCAGAGTTATTATAAAAGTTTACCTAGCGAAAACAGTCCCTTCATGAAACAGAAAAGGAAAACTCATGAGAAAGTCGAAGACAAAGAGAAAGTTCTACCTTTTCCTCAGAAGCCCAGATTTGGAATTCTCTTTTTGCTTCGGTTTCCTTTGATTCTTAAAACCTTCTATACATCAAGAGGCAGCGCTTTGGTTTCCAATGGAGTTAGTCCTCATTTTTTGTTTTGTTTTGGTTCAGGACTGAATTGGATTAGGGTATAAAGTTGTCAGCCCCGTCGATCTCCTTCTCACCCACCCTACCCCCTGCAAGAGAAAGAGAGTGAGACGGAGACAGACAGAGAGACAGAGAGTAAACATTACAAACACAACCGAAACAGCTCCGATGTGCCAAAACGGCAGGTTTCATTATAAGCCAACACCAGAGCACACGACCTGCATGCGAGAGTGCGTGCACAATCCCACGTGCGCCCTACTGTCTAAATCTAACACGTGTTTCCAAGACGTAGCAATATCTTGGCACGCCTTAAAACGGGGTGGAGCGCCTGATCGCCTAAATTTAACTCCCCTTTCTCCGTCAAATGTTTAACAACGACATGAATGACGATATGTGATACACAATATCACTAATAAGAGCAAGGCCAAAAACGAGAAGAGCGAAAAGAGGTAAAAATGAAAATAAATATGAGATAACGAAGATTAAATAATTTCACGTGATAAAAATTTTTCTCCCATTCAACAACTCTTCTTCTTCAAAGTAAAAACAACGTCAATGAATTCTCAGTCATGCAAAGATGTCCGGTGTACTCCCAGTCATTTTTCAATTTAAATTAAATCAGTTTCTAGCTGAATGTAAGAAAACAACAATAAACTGTATGAATTATATTTCTAAGGTGTCAGAGAGGGAGAATACCTCTGATGAGCATGGAATGAATGGTTTCACCCCTGTGGAATGAGGATTGCCTCGTCGAGGCCCTCCTGTTTTGATTGATAGTATATATTTTGGCAGAGCAACGAACATTCACGTATTCTTCTCTATTTATCTCCCTCAACCTAAACTGCGACCCATATCAGTCATCTGACATCTAGGAACCTAATTCACTGCTTAGGTCAACAGATTCGAACACGGGTCGTCCAGCTGTGAGCTATGCCAAAGAGGCCAAAGAGAGCAAAAGTGAGAGATGACAATACTTAATCCTACAAAAAAGTTAAGTATACCTTAGTTTAACCAGACCACTGAGCTGATTAACAGCTATATCCTGGGGCTGGCCCGAAGGATTAGGCTTATTTTACTTAGCTAAGAACCAGTTGGTTACCTAGCAACGGGACCTACAGCTTATTGTGGAATCCAAACCACATCATACCGAGAAATGAATTTCTATCACCAGAAATAAATTCCTCTAATTCTTCATTGGCCGGCAGGAGAATCTAACGCGGGCCCAGCACAGTGCTAACCGAGAACGATATCGACCGGTCCAAAGAGGAACTATTTAATCCTACAAAAACACAGGTCGCAACAACGATACAAAGAAGACGCAAGGAGAACAAGGCACTTTGCAATACTGATGTCAGCAGAATATTAATGTAATGGTTCACAGGATCTCTGCTCAGAGAGTAAACACAGATGTGAGTACTCTATGTTACGGGCTGCTGGAGGGCAAGAGCCCATTCTAGCACGAGGCTGACTTACTCTAGATAAAGCAATCTATATGTACTGCTTGTGATCTACGAGCACACAAGACAGACTTAATATGCAAAAAAATTCAGAAAGATAACCATGAACAGATCAATTTATATCAGCAAGACTGCAAAACAATCGTCAAGAAAATATGTTTCAGCACTTCAAACGCGTTTGAAAATTACAAATAACTATGCGCACCAAAGGAAGGGAACGACGCCTTGATGCCGCTTCTGAAATATTCCATGTGCTGTCTGTATAAATGTCATGTGCTTACTGACACACACACACACACACACACACACACACACACACACACACACACACATATATATATATATATATATATATATATATACATACATACATACATACATACATACATACATACATATTTGTGTGTATGTATGTGTGTGTGTAATTGTTTATAATCACAAGTATTAACCCATAAATACCGTTTAATATCCAAATTCGCTATACGCTGGAAATAACTTACACCCAAGGGAAATTATTATTGATAAGTTCTTCGTTACCAGCAAGATTCGAACCGTTGTTGCCTGGTTTGGAAAATACGATAGACGTTGACTTTAACTATCCGGCCTGACGCCGGTGACGAAGCACATATCAATTCCTTTTCCCCTTAGGTTCAAGTTATTCGCAAGGTCTAGTGAACTGGATATTAAAGGGTATTTGTGGCTTAATACTGTGAGTATACCCATATATGCATACATACTCTTTTTATAAGAAACACTTACTTGTTCGTTACATAAAGGCGCAAATTACTCCGTTAATCATACCTGGAAAGTAAAGAATGATCGCAGTTAAAAATGTGAAATAAAACTTTTTTAAATTTCCTCATACTGCATTTACTATTTTTACGTGAAAATTATTTTATAATTTATTCCCAAACTAATAAGTACTGCTGTTAATAATACAGCTAATAATGATAATAATCTAAGACCATTTGATTGTATATTTCATTCACAGAATACAAATGATCAAACTAGGGAGTCTCTTGTCAAGTAAAATAGTCTACCATGACCTGCTCCTCCCACCAAAGAAAACGGTTCTTAAGGCGAACACCAGGAAATGTTGCAACTGGTGACTCCATACCTTACGATCACGTCTAACAATAATATTTGCAAACATGCGGATGTGGAGTGATTGGTAACCTTACAAGTAGGTAGCTACATTCTTGCTGAGAATACTGGTTGCTTTATTCAGCAAAATCATACCTGAATAGTTATATATAAAAAAACACGTCAAACCATTGTTTCTCCAAAGGTGGCAATTATTCGCAAATAAGAAAAACATAAAAAAATAACACAATCGTTGAATTAAAACGGCATATTTGTACAATAAACAGTGTAAACAACATTTGCATAAAATTTGCATATGAAAGATAGACCAACTCAATCACGGTTCATGTGTTCATACCTACCCAAAGTGCGCTGCCATTACAAGAAGACTGATATGTTACTCCATTCTTCTGGAGCTCATTTGTTTTGAATGTTATTTCGTCTTAAAATTCCAGTCAACGGCTGCCCGGTAAAGCTCAATTTTGTATGAAGATTCATATCGAAATTACAGTATAACAAATGCAAGTTAAAATTGACTAAAATACCTACAGAGAAAAAGTAAGAAATAAAACTGCAATAAAAATGTCTTGTGTACCACAAAAAAATTCATAAAATTCCATACATACACACAATTTATAGATGTATTTCGAAATATAAACATCCATACTGTATCTCTGAACACAATAATTTCATTGTGAACATAAATACCGATTTTTAGCGATGAATCAATCAGGAGTATTTGTATAAGAAGGACGAGTTTCCCTCTGTAATACAATTAATCATCAAAGGGTTTTAGCAAACAATTAATTTTCCCCTGTTTTTACTGCTCACTGAACTTTTTTTCTTTTTCTTCCTTGACATTACAGCATTAAGCAGTAAGTGAAAATGATTAATAGTTGCAAGATATTTAGAATAAAATAGCATAAATTCAACCAAAATATAACGGTTCAATAAGAATAGTAAGATCCTGGGGACATGTTTTTTAGAACTGTAAATCCATTTCGACATATAATTACAAGAGACTCTTGATGTTCATCTTCAGTGAACTTTACTGTATTAAAAACCTAAATACTTTAGTCGACGATTTTGTTGGGTTCTTTTAATCCGAATTTAAGGTAGCAATGACAAGTTGGTGATCACTGCATACATTAGCTCCTCTTTAGGAATAGACCAGAATACAGAATGTAGGTCAAAGGCCAAGCACTGGGACCCATGAGATCATTCAGCAATGAAATGGAAACTGACAGTAAAAGAGTTCTACAGGTGTAAAAGGAGGAAAACCTGGCAGTTGCACTGCGAATCAATTGTTAGGAGAGGGTGGACAGTAAAATGGCATAAAAAGAATATGAACGGAGGTACAGTAAAAGGAATGAAATGGGTTGCAGCTAGGAGCCGAAGAGACGCAGCAAAGAACCTAAGTAATACCTACAATGAACCGCACGAGGTGCACTGACGGCAATACCGCCCTAAGGTTTTCCAGTGTTTTCTTTCTCTTCATGTGATCTGTTTGGTTTCTGTTACTGTCATCTGGTGATGTCCAAGTGCATTTATGGATTTCCTTTTGTTGGAAAAGAGTACCTCCAATTCCCAAATTTTCTGGTATTTCATCTGTAACATTCTGCAGTTACAAATAAATTTATTCTTTCGTTCCTTCGGAGATTTTATTCGTCAGTACATAGCACAGTAATATATTTCACTGTTCAGATTTAAATCTTACCAATTGTAATCTGTTACCACTCCTCCCTAGATTGAGTATTTTCTGCAACTGGCATAAACAGCATGCTTACTCCTCTCTACCATCTGGTCTTCATGGATAAATATACATATTGCCCCTTTCCAATCTCTCTGTTCCCATTCCTTACCACCATGATTCACAGACACCCAAACTGTCAATTCCCTTCCTCTTGAATTCATTTTCTGCCTGTTTTGTCACTCCAATCTGATCCAGGGATTTACGTTCCAGTTTACTATTTCCCAATTATCCTAAGTACTCAAAAACTGCCAGATTCTTGGCCCGCACGATGCCCAGGACAGAGGACAATTCCTTAGTGGAATCACTGACTATGTAAACTAATGGATAGCCAGTTCCTTGTAGCTCACAGTCCCTAGCCGACAGAGGCCAGTGACCCCCTGCCACTGCCTATTAGATATTAATCGAGGTCATCTGCCAGATACTCAGAAATGAAGACGCAGAGACAAAGATCTCAACACTTTACCTCATGCATCATCCAGCTGCCAATGATTTCTGATCCTTCTCTTAGGCAAGGCCACAATTTTCTGTTGTGGATTTAGCCTTTAAAAAAACCTATCATCCTACAAGGCCCTTAGCTCTGAGCATTAATGAAGCTACTAAAAGCTGAGCCAGCTGGAACTAACGCTCACTAAACGTCGGGGATGCAACTCTTTGAAGATATATACATATCCTTTCCTTATCCAGTTACACACACACACACACATACAATATTACAATATATATATATATATATATATATATATATATATATATATATATATATATATATATATATAATATATATATATACATATACATACATATATATGTATATACAGAATATACATACATTTGTATGTGTATATAGGTGTGTGTGTGTGTGTGTGTATTTCTATGTGCGTATGCATTCATAAATAATATTTTATCCTCCCTTCGGTTTTTAGCAATACAAGGCACGGGTTTGAAAACGCCATGCCCGGGGAGGGCAAAATAGTATTATTTTCTTTATGCAGCATCATACATTGCATAACATATATATATATATATATATATATATATATATATATATATATGTGTACATATATATATATATATATATATATATATATATATATATATATATCCCCAAATGGATAAGTCTACTGACTGCCACTGTATCTGAACCAAAACCAAAAGACGCAGGTTTCAATACTGGCTGGAACAGTTATACTTATCAACTATAATTCCCATACATGTATTCCACAAGTAAAGTGAATTCGTTATTGAGTTATTTGCAGCTTAATTACTGTGTATAAAAATAATTAACGTTTGTCTTGTTAACAAAACTTTGTATATATATATAAGTATATATATATGTATGTATGTATATATATTATGTGTATATAATTTATAATATATCATGTATACATATATATATATATATATATATATATATATATATATAAATATTATATATATATATATATATATATATATATATATATATATATATATATATATATATATATATATATACCACCTTTCCCTTTTCGAAGGGTGGCGCCAGAATGGTAAAGCCTCCAGGTTCTAAGCAAATTTTAAAGACGCAATTTACTGCGATTTGCTCATGCTAGTAACAATTCACAGCTGAATAAACAGGTGAACGACAGGTCAGTATTAGACCACGGACCTTATTAATTCCAACCAAGGCTCTGCCACCAAGCTACAAAACCCCACCCCTTACATCCACACACACACACACACACACACACACACACACATATATATATATATATATATATATATATATATATATATATATATATATATATATATATATATAATCACTTTAATATATATAATCACAAATGCGTTTGTCACACTTCACCACAGGTGAAAAAATGCGAGACTGGGTGTAAGTCCTGACCGGTTTCAGCTTCATTTCCAAGCCACTGGCGTATGTTCGTCCCTACGGCCTCTGTAGTTTATATATAGTGATTTCTATCATTATGTATCAGTCCTTCGTTAATGGCTTGGAAATAAAGCTGAAACCGGTCAGGACCTACACTCAGTCTTTCATTTTTACACCCTAGGTGTATAAATATATACTGTATGTGTATATATTTATGTGTATGTGCGTGTGTGCGCGCGTGTGTATGTATAAATGTGTATGTGAGGAAATAAAAAAGCTAAAAATTTATTGAACGTTATATGAATATTATGTTTACATTTCATAAATACCCAGAGGTGAGAATGTGAATCTGCAAATCTCTTTCATACGGTATGTGACAGCTCTGTCAAAATCCAGTAATAAAGAGAGAGAGAGAGAGAGAGAGAGAGAGAGAGAGAGAGAGAGAGAGAGAGAGAGAGAGAGAACTGTAGCGTAATCCCCTGAAAACTGGAGTTCCAGGCTACCCTTGGCCTTTGCATAAACAATGCAAGCGTAGGCTATATACCCCTGATGAAAAAGGTCAGCCGTGTTGTTTGATTATTCAAAACTCTTCCACTTACGGCGGAAATTGCAACTTCTGAAACGGTTGGGGAATTCCGACGAAAAATAGAAATGCCAGAACCCAGAAGGATTGAAGAATATGTGAAAAGTGCTGTCTTCAATCCTGGCCTCCTCTGAGAGCGAAAGGAGGCATCCCTGTCGTCAACTGACAATGCTTTTGATATTTACAGAAGAAAGCTATTTTTTAGGTCATAAACTGAATAAGAGAGGATAACCAAGTATAAAGAATTTCCCCATTATATTCACAATTAAGACTTATCCAAATAATTAAATTAATATTTCAACTTTTATCAAAGAACAGCAGTTAATGCAAGATAAATACAAGCAAGTACAAGGACCATGTTATCATGTACCCAGATTGTCAATCTGTCTACACAATCACAGGCAAACATATTTTTTTCTTAAACAGGCCCATAAAAGGAACAGAAAGTTGAATAAACCACTATATTTAAGCCAATGCACCGTTGTACTGGCCGAAATATAGAGGCTTAATCAATTCTCTTTAATTCTTTTATAAGCCTTTTTAAGAGAAATATTAAACTGCATGATTACAGTCAGCAAAAATACACACACACATATAATACATGCATACATATATATGCATATGTATATTTACATTTACATATATATACTGTATATATGTATGAAATTTTTATCACACCGTGATTTATATACATTCATGAAGCTACAAATGTTGTTTAATATCAAATTCACGCTACCTCGAAATATTACCGATGGGGAATGATCACCGAAGGGGAATTTATAAGTGATAAATGGATCGGTACTGCCGGGTCTCGATCCCACGACACAGTTTCCTTCCAACAACTCCAGTCGACGGTCTACCCACTGAGCTATCAAGAGAGGAAATTATGTATATATGTGTGTGTGAGCGTATGTACATAAATCTTATCGCTTGAGAGGGGGTGGCGCAAACCTTCCGGTTCTTAGCAAGCCCTTCAGGTAAGAGGCTGTTATTCCAACACTTTCCTACCCGGGCTGCAGCCCACTATGACCAACTAACAGCAAGTACATGGTAAATAATTACAAAATGGATTTTTTCCAGGAAGCAGCCCCCGTTGTTTACCCCCCCCTGGGATTGACCTAGGGTCGTCAGCAATCTCCACGTATTTCATATATACAGTATATATATATATATATATATATATATATATATATATATATATATATATATATATATATATATACATATATATACTGTATGTATATATACATACAAACAGATGTATACACATATATATATGTATGTATCTGTCTGTTTATATATGTATGTATGTATGTATGTATACATATATTATACATATATATACACATATATGTATACATATAATGTATCTACATATATATTATATACGTATCTGAGAGAGAGAGAGAGAGAGAGAGAGAGAGGCGCACAGTTACGAGAAAGCTGTACTGGTTTTGCGAGACCAACGACCTACAAGAAAGGTGGGAGAGAGAGAGAGAGAGAGAGAGAGAGAGAGAGAGAGAGAGAGAGAATAAACTGGTGAAACGAGATTAAAACAAGTCCTATCTGGAACATTAGTCGTTTGAGTAAAGGAGTTAAATCGTCAGACGGAAGAAATCAGAAGAAAAAACATGGCGCGAATACAATAAATAAAACACAATTGAAAAATATACAAAGAAAAGGGAATGTATGCGGAAAATAAACACAAGCATATACAACACTAAAGGATTGTTCGCGTAACCTTTAATGAGCGATTAAAATATCAAAGTCCATATTAAAGAGGAAGAAAGAAGACGAGGTAAAGGAGCGGCGAATAACAGGAAGTTACGAGGGAAATGGCATAATAAAGGAGGAACGATGAAAAATATAACGAGACAGAAAATGGAAGAATGAGAAGAAAGGATTAGAAAAGGCGAATAAATGAAAATGTGAAGTAAAGAGTGATCGTAAGGAAAACACGGCAATATGAAAGGGGGGAGGAGGAGGAGGAGGGGAGGAGGAGGAGGGGAGGAGGAGGAGGAGGAGAAGGAGGAGAGAGAGAGAGAGAGAGAGACGGGCGGAGTAAAAGTGGTAGTAACGAGCAGCCTGGAAGCGCCGCTGGTCCCAATGTCAAAGTCAAGAGCATCGCCAGACAACACGGCAAGGTCGCGTTGACTCCTGCTGGCGTTCCGCAGGAAGACACAAAAAAGAGAGAAAGGTAAATTACTTGACCATAAACTCATAAATATTTATACCGTTTGTTAAATATGTGTCCAGGAAATGAAACGAAAGATTTGGTGTGCTGACTCTTCAAGGGACAAAATATTTAAGGGATGAATATCGACAAAATATACTCTAAAGTTAAACAGATTTGTCGTCAGCGAGTGGCACGTGATGACAAATAATTATTTGAAAACCCAGGTTGCTAAATGACTGGAAGGGGTAAAGTTCAAACATAAAATAAAAAGGAAACGAAAAAAGGGGAAAATTTCTTTTAAAAGATACCATAATTATAAGAAATATCAAAGATGGACAATTATAAGAAATATCAAAGATGGAACAAAAAATAAGGAACAATATTAAATGTTAAACAAACAACACAATACAGACAGAAAATAGTAAGAAATATGAAGGGAGTTAAATAAGTAAAGGGAATAAGACAAAAATTAAAATAAGGACACAATACCCTCTACCTAAAAAGTAGGGACGGAAAAATTATGAACATCACAAATATTAAGGAATGATAGGGGTAGGACGACAGATATTAAACTATACCACAGATGGAAGAATTGGAAAGAAATCATAATAACCATATATGCGAAGATTTAGTAGACAAGAGAGAAAACAAAATATAAACTGAATGTTGAAGAAATAACGTATCGTCTGAGAACAACGATATTGTACAAATAACATTTAAGGTGTTCAAACTACAGAGTTTCATTGTATTATTAAAAACCGATCACACTATACAACAACATAAACTAAAACAATAAATAATAATTACGAAATAACGAAGTTGAAACTGGTTCCTAATGTTCATAAAATATCTTTAAAATAATAACGATTATCAATAAGAAAAACTGTACCATAGCCAATATTACGAAATAAAAAATCTAAATTTAATGAAAAATTCTTAAATACCAAAAGCTCACAACTAATGCTACAACACTGAACATAACGAATACTAAACGCAAAACAAACAAATACACGAAATTTCAGATTATACAACGATCATGAATCAGTAACTGACCAGTGTTTATATCACGAAAAAGTATTTTCTTAAATAAAAGACATAGTCAGAGTCGGCTGGAAGCCCGGAGAGAAGAAAAAGAAGAGGAAGACAACTTGGATATCGTCAGCAGAATTTTACTTGGATAAACTGAGTTCCGGGGTACCAAGTTCCCAGCTTGTTACAAGCGAGTAAACTGTACTCATTCTTCCAGATATCCATCATAAATAGAGTAAATAATCTGAATACTGTTCAGATCCTTGTTTATTTAAAGGGTCAGTACATGCTTGTGCGAATGTAAACTTATGTATGTGGATACAATCCGCTGGTTACTTATGCCAGATATATAAGTATTTGAAATAATCACAATGGCCTCTTGACTTCAGGATGCCTTCACGCTTTTTGGATCCGCTTGTCACTGCAAACCCTTGAATTCGAAATGAAGATCAAATGACGAGACCCGAAACCCAGCGAGGAGAATCGATCTCGCATACATTGGGTAGCGGCGAGGTTACGCCAAAGCATGTTGGGTTTCTTCTTTTGAGCTTCGTTTAGAGTTCAAGGCTCTTCTGGGATAAGCGAATGTAATAAGTGTAAAGAGATAATGTAGGTAAGAAGGCACTGGGGTTCCCACAGATTTACCTTGCCATACACGATACGATCGATGAAGTAATTTTTTTTGTTACAAAAGACGGTCAAATACATACACTATGATATTTTTTAGTGTGCTAAATTGAGACAATATGAGGACTTATTTCAATGTCTGAGAAATTAACACATCAAAACTTGTTCCATATTAACTAAAATTAGTACACACGAGGAAAATAATACTGAACAGATTAAAGAAATAGAGAAAAAACTACGTATCCTGCATGAATCTGAGCAGCAATTTCGTTGGAGGCTCTACCTTCCTCGACCTTCTTCCCAACAAATCTCCCTTTATTTCTAAGGTGTTTTTCTTAACAAGCTAAGAAAGAAACAAAGCTTGTTAAAACTACAATAACCACTGAATCGTTATCTTTATGTACGATTTTCATTTATATTTCTACGTATGTGCACGTGTCAGTATGTGCATACTACGATTTTTTTGTTACCAGCTACAACTGAATATGTTCAGAAAATGCCTCATACAGAGGTTTACAATGAAAGCTTTGGAAACACCAAATACGGTTTATAGTAACAGATTTGTGAATGTAAATAAATAATCCATGTAGTTAAATAAGACTGTCTTGTGTTAACAGCAGGGCAGTCATATAGATCCGATCGAGCTGATGCAGGTTATCCAAGGCTTACATGTAGTGATCACTATCAAGTTGTGATTGTGTTACATCGATGTGACGATACTGGAGACTGCATAAAATTTTATTAAAACCCCCATTTCATAAAGGATAAAAGAGCCTTAGCTTGTTCATTTAAAGTTTACTCCAAAACACAATCGTAGACCGCCATATATCCATAATATTTTCGATTTTCCTTTACCCTAACCAACCAGTTGAAAATCCTAACCAACCAGTTATGTCAAAAAGTGAGGAGAGTATTCAGACTCAAGTTACCAACCTTTTTTATTTTTTTAACTTAGGGCCATAAAATGATGTCACACTGACGAAAAAGGCGCGACTTCATTTCGTGATATATTGGATATTGACTCTAATCCTCTCATCATATGTTGACATGGTTAGGTTCCAAAAGATATCATTCTGAGCACTGAGTCTGAGAGTTCATTTTAGATTACCTTATTAATTTTTTATTCATGAAGTGGACATTTTATTACGTTTTATACAACCTACAATATTGCATGAATCTTTTCAACTCCACCAAAGCCTTCAATTAAAGCCTAAGCTAAGAGAGCATAGCTCTACTGAATCTCTGTGAATATATTCCTGTCCATCCAAACAACTCTTAATTACATTAATTCTTTTCTTGCAAGCACAAGCCTTAAAATACATGCATTAGTGCAGTCACTGAACTGAAAGAAACGTCATCTCATTCACTACTGACACTTTCGAAGCAAGGGCCTCTTTCTGGAACTTTTAAGAAGAGGACTAAAATTTTCTATTTACATGAGAAAAAACTATAATTACACTCGCATGCACAGAGACAGAGAGGGGTTAAAGAGAGACTAAGCAACGTGTCTGAGTACACTTTTATGACTATAAACATGAACAGAAATTAAAATGGGAAGAATAAGACAGCTAGTGTAAGAAATTAAAAATATGAGTCATTTACCTGTAAAGTAAAAGCACTTAACTAAAACTTCAGATAAAGCTTTAAAGTAATCATAAGTCGAGAGAGAGAGAGAGAGAGAGAGAGAGAGAGAGAGAGAGAAGAGAGAGAAAGAGAGAGTGAAGGGTAGAGAGAGGCAAACTCCCGCTGCTGGAAGTCAATGTCAAGAGAAGGTTATGAGGTTTTAATCATGCAGAAGGTGATGCTTCACATGCTAGCACTGTGCTACAGACTTTTAAACTTTTATGAAGCTATATGTTAACTATATATAACTATATATATATATATATATATATATATATATATATATATATATATATATATATATATATATATATATACATATACTGTAATGTAACACTGGAAAAAGTATGTTCTTAGTGAATTATATCATATCTAAGTGTCATGCACATTTACACAACCCAACAAAATTCCTGAGAACCGGGAGACTAATACCTTTTGAAGTTAATCCCTCTACTGGAAAAAACTGCATAATATATATATATATATATATATATATATATATATATATATATATGTATATATATATATAATATATATATATATATATATATATATATACACACATATATACAGTATATACATACATAGATTCATATACAGTATATTCACGAACGAGAGAGGGCGTGTGCATGCACTAATATTAAGGCATTTTAATTTCACAATCTTTCATGAACTTGTATTTCACAGAGAATTAAGTACTTTCTTCAAAATATACGGAAACCTACAGAAGACAATCTCACAGAGAGAAGATTATAACTTTCGTAAGAAAACAAATAAACTTTACTAAATATGTAGGTACTGTGAAAGGTAAATGCTAAACAGGTACCCGAATGCAAGCACAAAGCAGAATCACTGTGAAAATGGGCTCTGAATAATACTAAGCTCAAAGGCCTGGTGTGGCTGTTTGCGGAGACCATCACTGCGATGAGTTGTTTTGACTTCCCTCAAAAGATTCAAGAATTCGGCCAAAAAGCCAGAAATTCCTCTTCCAGAAGGCGATCAAGATCTCTCTTGAAACAGAAGCAACAGAAGAAAACCTACACATTCTTATAAACTCTAAGAACCAGCTTCAAAGGAGAAAAAAAAAGGAATAAAAAAATTAAAAAAAAAACACACAAACAAAACCAAGGAACATCGAAACCAGCTTTCCTAATAGCCACAGATATAACCGTTTAGATAACAGCAAAACGCCCAAAAGCTTTCAAGGCAGCGTACTAGAGAGGAGCGTAATCTGATTACAAAGCTATAAATGGCGATGTCTTTTCAAGCGCTGTTCCGCAGATACAGGTTCTCCAGATTGAATGGGTTTCGCTGGTTTTAATGTTAACATACATATGTATATTCTTGCATACTATACAAGCTTGTACGCGATACGTCTGAGCCCGAGAATACTTGCAAAATATACATACATGGCTAACATGTTTGTTTTTAAATATACGATCACCAAGCAAAACACACATGCATTACTTCTCTATGTGTGTATATATATATATATACATACATATATGTATATAAATACATGTATGTATATATACGTACATGTATATATATATATATATATATATATATATATATATATATATATACATATATACACTTCCCTTTTAAAAAAGGTTTAAAACTCCATACGCGCATAAGTAAAGTTATGAGGGGAAGTGTAACTAGGGAAGGGGAAATAGAGCAATAAATATAGTGTGGATGATGGAGGAATGGGAGTAAATAAACGTAAGGGATGATGATAAAGTGAGAGAAGGGAGTCAGTAAGGGTGAAGCAAGGAAGTTAACATGACTTGTGCATTTGGGAGAGAAGAAGAGGAGTGTCAATGTAAGCCAACGCTGGAATGTGTATAAACGGCCTGATAAGCCAACTGTCCTTTATGGAACTGAAGCGCAGATACTGAATACAAATGATAAACAAAAGGAAAAGCCGCAAATATGCATGGTTTATGCATTATGGAGTAAGAGGGTAAGATGGTGAGAAATGTGGAGACACGAATCAGAAACGTTAGTATACGTGAAAACAGGGATGAGATTGTTCTGATGTGGTTCTGTCATGTGGAAAGAAATGGAAAACAATAGGTTGGTGAAACTATTGTAAAACTGGAAGGTGGTAACAAGGAGGAAGACCTTCAGAGTGTTTGTTGGATAGATGGAGTGCAAAAAGGATTGGAATAGTAGGGCCAAATAGTCGTGAATTGTGCAGTGTAGGTGTCTGAAGAAGCTTATGATCTGGAAGTTTTCTGCAAAGGCTTGTCACCCCTGAAAAGGATCAATGGTGATTTCTCTATGAAGCCTATTCTATTAGCAGAGAAGACATTTATATGTTTATATATATATGTGTGTGCGTTTGTGTGTGTGTGTGTTTGACTGAGTACACAACACAAGCAGTACGCAATCGCTGGTATATCCAAAGGTATATAAAAACACGAGCGCATATTATTCACCTTGAATGTAGGCACTTATTTCTTTCAAAGACATTACATTGTTTATTCATGGACTTCCAGTTCGATGAAAGGAAGTGTGTAAAGGGTGTATTCGTAAGCAATGTTGTTGCGAGCACGGCAAACCAAAAAAAAAGTCGTTCGAAATTTTAAAATTTTACACTTGTCGTTTTGGAATCGGTTATAACATTCGAAAACTTTATAAAAGGTGGCTGTAACCTGGTCCTTCCTTCACTCTGAAGATCCATGGAATATTCGTAGATTACGGGATCGACGGAGAGATTGATGCTGCAGACTAGAAAAAACGATTCTTTATTCAAGGAAATAATGATCTATCTGTTGACTAACGGGCATCATTGTGTCTCAGTGCCACTCCCACTAGACTCTCGAAGTCCATCGCAAGTTTTATTAAAGGTCACGGGAGCCATCCATCAAAGTAGTAACCAGACTCAACGTTCCTTGGTTTCATTGATCAGTAGGACAAGTAGACAGCGTGTTGTTGCCGTTGGATTGTGGTCTTCACTTCAATTCCAAAGTTTCCGGATAACTGTTTCATTTTTGTTTTGACCAGGCAGAGGTGCTAATCTGCGTCTCACCCTCCACATTTATCCCAGCTTGGGACCTGCATGACTATGTAGTCTCTCATAGCAGATTATTTACGGAAAATACGGGAATTACATTTTCTTAAATACCTTCAAGTGTGGCAATCGATGGACGTATATGTTTTGGTAAATAATTTGGATTCCAAGGAATCAAAAAATGTATTATATTCTTATTCTACTCTAGGGAATTATTTACTAATTTCCTATAACTTTATTCATACTATCACACATTACATTAACAAAATTCTCTATGTACTAAAAAAAAGTTGGCAGCAAATGCAATCTTTTGAAGTACACCCCCTTCCTTAACTAGCCTAAAAATGCAATTTGATTTATATGCAGCGCCCTCCCAGACAGCCCTGGAAACAAGGTAGCAGCCCTCCACACCTTGACATTCAAGGAGTTAGCAACTTCTAAAGTCCCCAAGGCTAAAACACTGGCCTTAGTTTAAGATGAAAAGGGGCCCTCTCCCATCTTCTACGATACAGAGTTGATTCAGCTATTTCCAGTAATTTCTGATTACTACAAGCCAAGACTCTTCCTCCGGATTTGGCAACTTTTTTGTTCCTTTTCTTGCTTGGGAAGTATACCTAAATGGTAAAAGCAACTCTCCAACCATCTCGGCTGTTACCATGTTCCTTGGCAAGTTGTCAGGCTTCTCGTTTTCCTTGTATTCTGGTTTGCGCTGATACTAAACAAAAATATACTTCCTTACCTTGACAACTTCTATGAATATTCACCCTAGGATTTCTTTTACCTACTGACGACGGATCTCAAGATTCCCTTATGAGTGACAGGCAATTTTGCGAGTCACTAAAAATAATGAAGTCTCAAGACGGGTTCAGTAGATGAATAACAAATTTAGAGAATGGAATAAACACTCATGTACACCCAAAACACCCAGACATAACGCGACTTTAATTTGTTTTGATATGCAAGAAAATAAAAAGGTACATCACTATTTTGCTTCCTTTAAAGACAAAAACTGCTACACTTTTCCCCTACCCTACAATTATACGTTTGCTAGAAATGGGCAGTTGGCTGCGGCCTAATCGGCTTCTGCACTGAAAGGCTAAAAGAGTAAACCTGATTGTTTCAGCAATGTTTTTGTCAAGTCACTTTCCTTGCCACGTGGCAGGAGGCGCCAAGTAATCACCGCGACAGCGAAGACGAATGTAATGTGGAAAACACGCACCTTAAAAAATCAAGAAAATAAATATCTATGCGGCAAACGAACTGCATGAAAATATGAAGAAAACATTTATGTACGTACACTCAAAGTCATTTATTTGTTTGCATATGCATGTGCATACACACGCATACACGTGTGTAATATACAAAAAATGAAAACGTGCCATCGTTAAAAATGGAACAGGGATATGTTAATGAGGAAAACATTCGAATGTCTGAAGCCCTTATTAATTGCAAAGTCATTCCAGCTGCGACGTACACGGTAACTGTGTCTGAAGGGGTTGGAGGAAGACGAAGAAAGAAACGAGGAAGAATCGGCGAACAGGGCGTGAGGGGAAGGGATTGGAGGAGGAGGTGGAGGAGGAAGCGGTGATAGGGAGGGGAAGTTGAAGGAACAGCGTTAGAGGACGAGAAAGGGACGTAGCTGTATTGCGCAGTTGACAGGGAGGTCCCTAACCTCTCTCTCTCTCTCTCTCTCTCTCTCTCTCTCTCTCTCTCGTCCACCCAAACTCTCGAAACTGCTACGAGACGAGAGACTGAAAGATGCTTTACAATGCAATCATTGACAAAAGAAAGATTGGATTGAACGTTGCTTTAGGATGCTCTTACTGACTAAAATAAGAGATATATGAGTTACGTTACACTGCAAGTATTGATTATACGTGGTAAACAACAAAGTTACATAACCCTGCATCTGCTATTGAGAGAGAGAGAGAGAGGAGAGAGAGAGAGAGAGAGAGAGAGAGAGAGGACACCGATGCAAGTATCCGTTTTCAATTCAAAGTGTGTATTTAATTCTGTGGCAACTTGTACCACATTTATAAGGGTTTTAATACTTTCTAAACAAAAATTGAATAAATTACGAATAGTAACAAATGAAAAATGTAAAAACACAAGCAAACGCAGAGAACGGAAGACACGTTTCAGACAATTTCACACCGCAGTCCTCATCATTACACTACCCCACCTAAACAGAACTATGAGTAAGGTACATTTCAAAAACATGAGATTCTCTTTCTTGAAGGTGACCGAGCCGTTTCCTTAAGACGGAAAATCACAAATGAATATTGTGTATAAGGAATCAGAATATACAAGTGGAAAATTGATTTATCTAATACTGCAATTACAACTACTATTATAATTACCATCACCACACGAGCGCGAGCGCGCGCACACACACACACGCACATACATGCATACGTGTGTGTGTATGTATGTATATATAGATATAGATATATAGATAGTATATATTATATATATATATATATATATATATATATATATATATATATATATATATATATATATATATATTGATATAGATATATATGTGTAATATAACCATATTTTTTACAACATTGTAAGGCATTTTATTATTCTTTGGTATGATTTATATCCTTCTGTATCACTCGAGGGCCCTAGATCATACACTGTTATAGCAAACAACAAAATTTTACTCGTTATATTCTTCACGATAAATTAAGGCAATTATATCCTTTTCTTTCAAACGACTGCATGACGCTGTTTCCGGTAACTATTTCTAGCCTTCCACAAAACCAATGATATAAACTCGCCTTACTCTCTTACTAGATATCAGAGAATCACCTTTTAAAATTTACTGAAATCATTCTCTCTCTCTCTCTCTCTCTCTCTCTCTCTCTCTCTCTCTCTCTCTCTCTCTCTCTCTCTCTCACTGTTACTGATGTTTCCTAATCTCACCACTAGCCCCCGTCCGTGTCTGACATTTGTGGTTTACCTGACGCAGTTTTTTTAGTATACAGTATATATATATATATATATATATATATATATATATATATATATATATATATATATATATATATATATATATATATATATATATATATATATATATATATATATATATACACACACACATACACACACACAAGGTTGCTGTTGCTGTTGCTGTAGCCTTAAGCCTGCTCATACACGTGTACGAGGCTGAGACGTGTGGCGAATATCGTTTGGATGCATTAATAGATCCCGAGTTGTTCAAACTAAGAGGACCTGGTATTTACAAGTCAGTAAAGAATAAATCATCAAGGGTGTGTGTGTGTGTGTATGTGTGAGAGAGAGAGAGAGAGAGAGAGAGAGAGAGAGAGAGAGAGAGAGAGAGAGAGAGAGAGGAATGCTTACGGCATGTGAATGAAAAGGCATAGTTTACGAGACTCTCAGACTCGTATTTTTTTTTTTACATACACAAATATGTCACACATATGTATATATTCCTGCTTGAAAACATACCTGAGAATAAAACTGAAGATATAATAGAAGTTATCAGTAAATATTTAAGTAAAAAATCATTCCTTGTACGAGTGTTTAAATTCGAAATCGCCTCTCTCTCTCTCTCTCTCTCTCTCTCTCTCTCTCTCTCTCTCTCTCTCTCTCTCTCTCTCTCCGTGTAATATAAGTGCGAATTTATTGACAAGAAAATCTATAGAATCCCGTGGACTATGATATCATTTCTTACAAAGAATTTGCTTTACCTCATGTAATTAAATTTATGCACGCACACACACACACACATATACACACACATATACACACATATATATGTATATGTATATATATATATATATATATATATATATATATATATATATATATATATATATATATATACATATACACATATATATTGTATATATAAATATATATATATATGTGTGTGTTTTTAAAGCTCCAATGACCAAACTTCTCGGCGCTCTCATGCTTTTTGGATTCGCCAATCACTGCAAGCCTTCAATGTGTAAAATCCACGAAGGTGCCCTTTTTTCCGCAGTGGGATTCAAAGCCACGCAGATGATAAAAGTGAAGCTGTCGCCTAAACCAGTGGTTCCCAACCTTTTTTTGGCCATGCCCCCACCTAATCACCTCTAAAATCCTGATGCCCCTTGTATTGATATATAATTCTTCTTATTCAAAAAGTGAACTCCTATTCAAGTGGAGGACGCCTAAAGGTCACTAACTTGGTTTAAACAAGCCTCCAAAGAACATGTGAATACACAAGCATATTTAAGTATCCATACTGTATATATATACACCGTATGTATTAACTCTCACACACACACTCATACTCACATACATTTGCTATATAAAATTCAATGTTAATAACTCAATCTCGAACTGCCCCCTTAAAAATCAAATTAACCCCCCGTGGGGTGTACGCGCCACGTTGAGAACCACTGGCCTAAACAGTCATGCTACGAAGTAAGCAAAATAAAAACGGCAACCTTCCTCTTTCGAACTCATGACAATAACGACAGTAATCATCACAATTACGGCAAGGAAATACGAAAAACAAAGGGCCTGAGCTCAACGAATAACACACATGACGTATAACATCGCAACTGACAGCTACCTGAGAGACCAGTTCACCTTCCTTCATCCTTTCAGTAGAAAAAAAAATGCCCAAAGTTACTTCAAAGTCATTACTTCCTGATGCGAACTCTTTCACCGCGATGGGAGACGTGCGAAAGTGGGAGGGTGAGAAAGTCGGTCGTCAGGAGGTAGGTAATTTAAAAGACGGATAGGAGGCAGCAGGTACTACCTACAGAAGGTCTCATAAGAGAGGCCGGAGACAATAACCCTGCAATGAGGATGTACAGAAAGTGAGATGGTGAGGCAGAGAAGCACACGCCCTGTAAAGCCTCCTTATACAGCACTTACATAAATCAAGAGAAGAGGAAGAAAAATAAGCACGAATCATAATGAACATAATATGCAAATATAAATTAAATGAGAAAGAGAGAGAGAGCGAGGGGGGGTTAATGCCAATATGAATTAATAACGGAAAACAATTATTTTTTCTACACGAAATCTTTTAAAAGAAAACTATTTTCTATCATGATTGACAACATCCATTATATCTTAAAATGTTGCAGTCAATATTTCGGCTGGTTTCAAGAGCCTGCTACAAAAACAGATGTCATATACTAATATCATTATTATTTAAAATAATCAAACGTTTCTTTAGAACAAACTCAAAAGGCCCATTGACTTTCACAGCAAGCTTCCATTAATTTGAAAAAAAAATTACAAATAAATAAAGACAAGTTACAGAGAAGTGAATGGTTATACATACAAGTCCTAAAAACTTAGACAACTTGCTTGGTGCTTGAGAGCAGTTTTACAACCTCTCCTAAACTTCTGAACACAGACGTCAATACTTCCAGGAAGACCTTTACAAAGTTTCGCATTATAAAGAATGTAAGAATTCTTTTACTGCCGGTTATGGCGATGTGACGACGCCTCGACAGAATGTGGACGCCGATGCTCAGCAAGTAAGAGTATCAAACATAAGTCATTAGGGAGCAGGTGCGCAAGATGAAAAGAAAGTTTCCTTTTTAATATGGACTGAAGGCAGAGGACCAATCACTGCATCCGCCGGTGATGGTCTAACTTATAATTATCATTATAGCAAGGAGACCAACTCCACATTCATCAAAAAGCTAAAGACATTGGGAAACTGCTGACAACCAGGGAGAAGACAGTTTTTCAGTAAAGGCAGAACCAAAGATCTAAAGCATGAGGCAATGAAAACATTCTGCAACCTGGAAACTAAGTTAAGGCCAAGGTTTTTACAGAAAGTTACAGACATTTTTATTCCAACAAGAACAGGGAGTCTCTCAAACTCTACCATATGATGTCTCTTTTATCTTCATTAAAAATATTACTGCAAGAGTCCAGGTACAATACATTTGGGTTAAACTGGAAAAAGATTCAATTTCCACATCAAACAACATCAGTACAAACGTCAAGTGGTCTATTCGCACATATAAATGATTTTTAACCAGTGTAAGGACTGGGAAAAACTCATCAGAGCAATCTTTTTTAATAATACTGTTAAAAGTAAATAAAAATTAATCTATTTTTTACAAAACACTATAGTAGTGGATTTCTCAATTTTAGTTCCGGTCTTTTTCAATTTTTACTTGAATGCTTGTTTCATTACTTTGAAACAATTAATTCCATACAGTAATGATGTTCAGCTTGTTTGTGGCATTAATCTCTGTTTTGTTAAGTTAACTTTTGTAAGCTTCTACTTTTACCTTTTATCCCGAAAATGTGAACGTATAACATGAAGCGCTTGGTATAGTCTTTGATGTTACTTATCTCATGATAGATATATATATATATATATATATATATATATATATATATATATATATATATATATATATATATATATATATATATATATATATATGTGTGTGTGTGTGTGTGTGTGTGTGTGTGTGTGTGTGTGTGTGTGTGAATGTATATGTGTGTGTTTATGCGTCTGTTGTACTTGTGCGTGAGTATACATTCTCATGATTGTTTACGCAAGTCAGTATAAAACCTACACTATCTTTTGCCCCAGAATCTTCGCTTCAAACAAATTCTGTCGTTGGGTAATAAACAAAAAGAATCAGAAACTGCGCAAAGGTCACGGCTTTGACCTTTTACACAACGTCCAGGGATTCAGTGAATCAAGAATTTCAACCGGAGGTTTTACGCTAACAGGTCTCGCAGGATGGAATTCGCCTGAACGAGACAACCTGTTCTCCAAAGGGAGACGAATGAAAACAAGAGAAAAGTAAGAGAAACTAAGCAGAGAACGAGAGAACATCACCAACAGAAATGAATACTAAATTGCGTGATAACCTGGCGCCTGATAATGAAGGAAGTTCGCTCGCTGCACCGCAACAACAAAACTCAGATACAAATCTCGTCATTGTTGATAACAAAGCCAAACACGGAAGGTGCAATCTGATACTTTACCAGAGAAACAAATCCAAATTAGTGAACTCATGCCACGAGGTGGAAGGAAAAGCTACTGTACTGTGAGGCATCATTTTGATGTAGACAATACAGCAACAGAATAAAGCAAGAGACAAATCACCAGCAATTTCAATTAACGAGAACAACAGTAACACATGTTGAAATGAGATTACATTAAAACAACAATAACCATTTAAATACGAAACGCTGAATTATCTCAGCAAACATTAACGAAAAATTTCTTCTTCAACAGCAATAATCAAATCGTAACGAAAAACAAACAGCATCATGGCTCCGGAGGTCACATTTACCATGTAGCATGTAATGAAAACAGACTGGTGGACCTGTCCCTAAATGGTTCACACAGGCTCAACCCCTGTAGAATGGTAGTGCTGTCAGCACTATGGGGCACTGTAGGCATTACTTGCCCTTTTGTAGCTTTTCTTTGTCCCTTGGCTGCAACCACTTCCGTTCCTTTTGCTGTACCTCCTTTCATATTCTCTTTCTTTCATTTTACTTCCCACCCTCTCCTAACAACAGATTCATAGTGCTACTGCGAGGTTTTCCACCTGTTACACCTTTCGAACTTTTACTGTCAATTTCTGTTTCAGCGCTGAACGACCTCATTGGTCCCAGTGCTTGGCCTCTGGCCTAAATTCTATATTTAATCAATCAATCAAAAACTCACAGGCTCAAGAGTAACAATGGCGAAGGGTACTCGAAAAAAAAATTTGGGGGGGGGATCGGGGTCGGCTAAGAACTGACTTTAAAATGTCTTTGGTCGTTGGAGAGATCAGAAAAACTCAGTGTTTGAATTGCTTCTCTCTCTCTCTCTCTCTCTCTCTCTCTCTCTCTCTCTCTTACAGTGTGTGTTCCTTTATCTTCAGTCATACTAGACCTGGGCTACTTTACAGCTTTTGTTTCCTTAGTTCCAAGGGAGAAAATGTACAGTTTAAGAAAACATTCACGGTACATTATCTATGACTGTTGTATCAAGGATGAATTCCCTGTGCAGACAACACTCTGGCCATCAACAGCGCCATACGCCTCTACAGAGACTGAATAATCAGTAAGTCGACCAGGCAACATAAACTGAGCCGTTTATTGCTATCTCCAACACTTTTTCACATTCAAGAGGGAGTTCCCATCCTTATCTAAAGCTAGTTACTACATCTTCAGATGTAGATAAAAAAAAAAAAGTTAAACAAAATATATTGGTAAAGTGCTAAACATGAAAACAGTATACAGTATCTTTCAGCGAAGAATAGAATATCCTTTTTTATTATACAGACGAATTACTATAGAGAACATGCTACGCCATGCTAAGAACAAATGTTTTTCTCAACTACTACCATTTCCACCATGACACCCACATACACACACACAACAAACAAAATAGATAAATAAATGATTAAAGGATTACATTTGTCCAAACGATTATGCCGCTACTAAACGCAACAAAAGTAGATATATAAAAGTATATCTATGTACAGACATATATCGATATTTCCTGAAATATGAGCAACTTCAGTTAAACAACAAACATGTGATCACTTATTCTTCAATGGTTCCATGGGAAAGGTGAACATAAATAAACACATATCTGTACAGTCCTTTCATTCTAAACGGGTTTACAATCCGAGGTTTGTGTACACATCAACGTTTGTCTGGAATAGAACAGAATATAGAATTTTGGGAGATCGACAGTAACAAGGTTTGAAAGGTGAAACAGGAGAAAACCTCACAGTTGCACTCTGAAACAGTAGTTAGGAGAAGGTGGAAAGTCAGATGGATGAGAGAGAATATGAACGGAGGCACAATAAAAGGAATGAAAGTGGTTGCAGCTAGGGGCCGAAGGGATGTTGCAAAGACCATTAAGTAATGCCTGCAGTGCACCGCATGAGATGCACTGACGGCACTATCTCTCTCCCCCCGCCGGAACGGTTGTGTCTAGGTCCTCCATATTTTGGTTGTTTTAAATCTGTATTAGAAAAGGTTTATTTTAAACACGTTTCCTTTTTCAAGTCATGGACAAATAAGGATATACTTCTTTTTTCTCTACAAATAAGGATATACTTCTTTTTCTCTATCTTCTGAATAACCAGCAAAGACATTTTCGCCCTACGTGAATCATAGGAACAAGAAAAATATAATAAGCTTTGCGTTATCGAGTTCGTCACGTTTATTTGTTATCACCGGAAGCGGTAAACGCTGGTACAATATTTATTCATAATAAGCAATAAAGATTCCAGACAAAACTAACTGAAATTGCAATTCGTTGAGGGACATCAACTGTTTAGGTTCACTGCCTCTGATATTTAAATTGCCAACCTTTACTAGTAAATACGGGTAATTATAACCAACTGTCAGAATTCAAATGTACTTCCTGGGATAACTGTATAAAATATCTTCCTAATCGATATCTAAAAATTACTAACAATTATAACTATTAATAAAAGGCATACACTGAAAAATAACTTCTGATGGTAACTCTAAGCAATACGTAACTTTGCACTATTAAAATACAGAAAAGCCAAAACCGAGATTATTTTATTTTCAATAAGAGCTTCGTTATCAGGAGCAGCTTAAAATTTATTTTACTACTAGCTCACAATTGATAATCTCTCTCTCTCTCTCTCTCTCTCTCACTTTTTCCTCTTTCTCCTCCCTAACCCCCCCCTCTACTCTCTCTCTCTCCAACCCTCCTGTCTCTTTTCCCCTCTTTCTTCTTCCTAACACCCACTCTACTTTCTCTCTCTCTTTCTCCAACCCTTCCTGTCTCTTTCCCTCTTTCTTCTCCCAAACACCCGCTCTATTCTCTCACTTCCTCTCCCCCCTTCTCTCTCTCTCTCTCTCTCACTTCCTCTCCCTCTCACTCTTCCTTGCTCACATTCTCTCCCTCTGTCTCTCTCTCTCGCTCTTTCTCTTTCTCTCTACAACCTCCCTGTCTCTTTCCCTCTGTCTTCTCCCTACCACCCCCTCTACTCTCTCTCTCTCTCTCTCTCTCTCTCTCTCTCTCTCCCTTCCCAACCCCTACCCCCTTTGGTGCCACTGATGTCTTACCCACACAGTATTCTTTTCCACATGGTAAGTCATATGTATACTGAAATTAGGTATGGCAAATTCATCAAGTTACTAAGTCTACGGGCATACCCAGCCCCATTTCAATGAAGCCCTCCTCCCCTTTGGTGCCCTTTGGGGCTAGTGATGTCTTAGCCCCACAGTGCTGATTTCTAGATAGTATGTCATACGTATTCCAAGTTTGGTTGAAATTGCTCAATGTGTTTCGGAGTTATTGTGGCACATACACACATACATCCATTTTTATATATATAGATTTTATAGCTACCCATGAATGAATATTTACTCATTAGCTTAAAACTGTCAAATGACTTGCTTGTGATATTAATATCATCTGTGAGAGAGAGAGAGAGAGAGAGAGAGAGAGAGAGAGAGAGAGAGAGAGAGAGAGAGAGAGAGAGAGAGATATTAGTACATATGCGTAATAACTAATTAAATTACCTAATTAATTAACTTGAAGATAACTCGTAACCATTCTTTCACAACTGTTATAGCCCGTAAATCATCAGCAGGCAAAGGTTTAGTCGATTAGGAATAGAGGGGTATTTTGAACGAATACAAATACAGTACAGCAGATACTGAAAACAAAAAGTATAAAAAGAGAGAGAGAGAGAGAGAGAGAGAGAGAGAGAGAGAGAGAGAGAGAGAGAGAGAGAGAGAGAGAGAGCGGTAATACAAAAATACTAAATAACAGGCTCCGGAGTAAAGGTACTAATAAAAAAGTTCATCTAGATGATTCACAAAAACCCTAAAATGGGTAAGACAAATGATTCGGGAGAATACAGAAACTTGGCAAATTTTAAAAACGAAAACAGCTTCATGGAAAACACCAAGCAAAACTGACCAATAAAATTCTGGCATCTTCCCAGAACAAAGTTAAGTGTAGCGAAGAAAGCTTTACATATCTTTGTGACCTTGAATTTGACTCAAATTTCTTGCCAAAAGAGGCAAGGTGATTTTGTTTATGCTGAACCATCACGCAAGCGAATTTAAGAGAAAAAACATATAAAAGAGGATATATACACAAATATAAAATAATCATTTAAAGCGAATGCCAAAAAATTAATAAAAGAAACAAAGACATGTTAAAACTCTATACATGCTATGAGGAAACTACAACAAAAATCTTCTGTAAATTTATGAGAAAAGACACACAAAAAAAGCACGAACAGCTCAGGTAAAAAAGTAGAAAAAAAGAGCTTGAGAAGAAATAAACAAAACTACAATCTAATGAAAAGAAAATATAAAATTAAGGTTCCAAAGATCACAGAATAATTACTTTCCTTTATGTCAAACCACGTGCTACGACAATTCACAGGCTTTAAAGTGTTGTATAATCAAGGTCGTTTTACAGCCCAGAGTAAACCGCTTAAAAAATGGTGCTAATCTTCCTTTCTAATTTATATAATTAGTGAAATCTTGAATACAGATATGTGTGCGTGTGTGTGCGCGCGCATCTGTATTCAAGATTTCACTAATTATATAAATCAGAAAGGAACATTAGCATAATTTTTTTAGCAGTTTACTCGGGACCGTTAAACGACATTGATTATAAAACTCTTTAAAGCCTGGGTGAATTGCCGCAGCACGTGTTTTAATATATATATATATATATATATATATATATATATATATATATATATATATATATATATATATATACTGTATATACATATATATATATATATATATATATATATATATGTGTGTGTGTGTGTGTGTGTGTGTGTGTGTGTATATATATACTGTATATATATGTAAGTGTGTGTGCGTTCGTAAATTCACGCGTTTTCTACAGCTGAATGATTATCCATGTTTTCTTAAACCTTGTAGCAACTTTCGCTCTTGTAGGGCTTCCTGATTTTAAAAAATGAATGGCAGGTGTCACTTGCTCGTTACTGTAAAAAGAGGTGACTTAAAACCCTTACAGGATGTACATTTTATTGTTTAACAGGATATCCAGAAGATCCAATGGCATTTAGAAAACCAGACCAAACTTAATACTATACTGTCATGTTCTCTCCTTTTTCCTGGTTTGTATGAGTAACAGAACAACGTATATTAACAAAATTATTTATTTTGCAATTTATTATTTAGATGTAAAAATTCACAGCATTTTTATGTGCATAAATATGGGAATAACAATGAGAGAGCAACAGAGAAAGAGAATGAAAAATAAAAAAAAAAATTATATTGATCTTTTGTGATCTGCAAGAAAACCCAACCTGTTCATACCACAATGTGTTTGTGAATTCCGCATCAAACAAGTAACAAGAGTAAAATAGAGAGATGACAGTCACACCAAAGAAAAAGACTCATGCCTGTTTAGATGACATTTCCTCCCACAAACGAGTTCACAACCCCTCAGAAATCCTCTCCTGCCTTAGGACACTGTCCTTAGACTTGACACTCACTGATTCAGGTTTACAGGATGAAATGGCTTACTGGCAATATATATATATATATATATATATATATATATATATATATATATATATATATATATATATATATATATATATATATATATACATATATATATACAGTATATATATTTTTTGATTTACATCAGGATCAAAGCCAGGTCTTTCAATTGAAAAAGCAAAGGACGCTGCCAACTGGGCCATACAAGTCATAAGAGAAGTTGGAACCTGAGGGCAACTGCACTCCAAGGAATTACCCGGGCAAGCTAACTGCTTGCATACCAGCGAGTTTTCCCAACTTCCCGACTCAGCTTGCCCAGGTAATTCCTTGGAGTGCAGTTGCCCTCAGGTTCCAAATTCTTTATGACTTGTATGGGCCTAGTGAGCAGCGCCCCTGCCTTTCAATTGAAAGACCTGGGTCTGATCCTGATGTGAGTCAGAAAATTATTTCCGTTCCACACGTGATTGTGTGTGATTATTTCTATATATATATATATATATATATATATATATATATATATATATATATATATATATATATATATATATATATGATAGGTAGAGAGGGAGAAAGAGATGCTGACTAATTGGATAAACCACAAGATATCTGTGTATTTATCACAGAAGTCTCAGAGTTAATCAAATAACCTGTTATGCAGTGAAGTAAACTCTCGATTTAATTCTCACACTCAAAGCGAAAACGTCATTTCATATTCATAGCAGTTTAAAGCAAACTGATCCAAGAAAAAAATTGCTTTGGTTATACATTTTATAATCAGTTTCTTCCTGGTTTTCCAAGCTGACAATATTCCATTTATTTTTCTAGAACAATCTCAAATACGAGTGAGCAATCCTTTTTCCATTATATAATTTCCTCACACTATACTTCTTCGACAGTTCTACCAACTGTGGCATTGTTTCAATCAGACAGACACTCGCTACCTTCATAACGTAGGCAAGATCAACAACAGACAATGTGCATCGCCGTTTATAAATAGACTCTTTACATAACTGAAAAAAAACTACATGAATTTCTAAGAGGATGAAGATTTCTAAGAAAAACAAGGGACAAACTAGTTCTTAGTTACGTAATCGAGGATGTTTTGCTTCTTAGATAAAAAAAAAAAAAAGACTTCCCTGAATACTAACCTGAACTGACGCCTGACCAGACGACAACCTACCCTAGGGTCATCCTGACCAGTTTGAACTAGGGCGTGACTGGTTGGAATGCATTAAGGTAGTAAGTGAGAGAAGGGGGGTGGGAAGGGTGGGGGGGGGTTACTGAGCGAAGACGGCGAGACAGAAAAAAAAAATGAAACGGGGAGTGGGAGCAGGAGACTGAGAATGGATGTGGGGGGTGTGAGAGGTTGTTGGAGCGGAAGGCGATCTCAGGTGTAGGCGGACCACTTCGGGATCTCTTTAACCTGTTGCATTGAGGAGCCCTTCCGAGCATTGCATTGTGGGCAACTGAGAAAAAGCTGCTCGCCATCCTGAACGCCCGAGGGTTTTATCACCGGCCCGGTCTCTCTCTCTCTCTCTCTCCTAATACAGGTTGCAAAGCCTAAATTCAGTCTCTCTCTCTCTCTCTCTCTCTCTCTCTCTCTCTCTCTCTCTCTCTCTCTCTCGTACCTCCAACAGTGTCTTAATGTTTTATCTTTGAGTGTATCTTTCAGTCCTTCAGAGACTGCAAAATATATAATAAATTCTCTCCCTCTCTTATACAGGCTGCAAAGCCTACACTTAGATTCTTTATACAGGCCAAAGCCCTCTCTCCTTATAGAGACTGCAAAGCCTACACTCAGATTAATTCTCTCTCTCTCTCTCTCTCTCTCTCTCTCTCTCTCTCTCTCTCTACTTATAAGCCAAATAAATACAAGATGCTAAACGTCAGGATAAAGACAAAGGAAAGGAAAAGAAAGAAACGGCGGAAAGGAAAAACTAAAACGTCAAGGCAAAGCCACTCAACATTTTAACAAAGAAAAAAGAAAGAAAAAAAAACTAACGATGAAACAAATTTAACTGGTCATAAATATCAGTTACACTCCCTAACACCAATTAAAAAAACGTTTAATAAATTGGACTAATTCGAGAGAGAGAGAGAGAGAGAGAGAGAGAGAGAGAGAGAGAGAGAGAGAGAGAGAGAGATTTTTTTATACAAATGAATTCACACACAACTGGGAATGTCTAGGTACATCGGTAGGAAATGCGCCATCTATTACTTCCAAGCAATATTTCTAAAAATTCCAATACTTCCTCTAATCTTCAAGATAACTTCAGTGGTCAAGTCGATATCAAATCTCGCCTCAAACAGAGAGACCGGAGATTGATCCTAGATAGTGGAAAGTGATTTAAACCGATTTCCTATAAACAGCTATTTTGTGTACTTGGTAGTTTAACCAACTGAGGTGGGTAATATATATATATATATATATATATATATATATATATATAATAAATATATATATATATATATATATAATAAAAAGGATAGCTTAGTGAAAATACGGAGGGTGAATCATTTTACAAAGGTAAACTACAGATAATATAACAATTAAAAAAACATAAACAGAAGCAAAACTTATAAGCACCAAAACATATAAGCCACACACATGTACATATACTATATATATATATATATATATATATATATATATATATTATATATATATATATATATATATATATATATTATTGTATATATATATATATATATATATATATATATATATATATATATATATCCATAGATAGTGACGTATGTCAGTGTAAAGCACAGGGCTCCCGTTCGAAAGATCCGTTGTTCTACCACGGCCTGCTGCCCACCAGTCAGGCTAGCTTTGAATGGTTACAAGCATCAGATGTGGTCAAGAAAAGGACCCGAGGCTAGTAGCCTGAACCCTAAGAAATTGCTGAGAACCAGAAGGCTCTACACTTCTGGCGCAACTCCCTCTAATGTGTGTGTACGTGTGTGTGTGTTAGTATATATATATATATATATACATATATATATATATATATATATATATATATATATATATATATATATATACATATACAGGTGTACAGTATGTGTGTGAGTTTATTCCTTTATCCTATTTCATAGGCCACCCACATAATGTGCATGTATAGTCCGTACATCTTTTTAAAGACACCCTCCCATTTCCCGAAATGAAGTTATCAACAAACAATTCCCATGAACGAAAGCCTTGACAGTACGATTAATTCAATTTTTTGTTTACATTAATAAGTGTGACATCTTTTAAATGGAAGGGGAATCTTGATTAATTTTTTCTATATAAACAGTAAAAAAATATAAAAACAAACAGTTAAAAAAAATGTTTCTTTGAGGGACATTCTGGAGAACAGTATTTTGAGCGCAAGCGGATAGAACTGTTTCTGTAGATGCGTATTATAGCGAATGGCGTTATCTTGCTTTAAAAAAAATAAAGGTACTTATCAGAGGACAAACCTAACCTACTAACTTCAAACGCATTCCATACCATTTGCAGCTGACCTTCAGCGTAGGGACACGTCCAAAATTAGCCAGGCGTAAGGAACCGGTTTAGCTAACCAAATGCCTTTGCAGGCGCCGCAGCCGAATGCTGCTGACGTCAGACACACAAAATATAACAAAGTCGTCCAGGATAAGCTGAAATTATCCAAACGCCTTCTTGCGAGTTATCAATACTCTGGAAGGAAGTTTGAGAGCGGTTGTCCTACTAATCTGCGCTTTTATGTAATAAAAATCCACATTTATATAAATAAATTTTCTTAACATACAATAGATAAAACGAAGACTTTCGAACACCTGAACGGTGCTCCTCCTCAGTGTTTTAACGTAAACACTGAGGAGGAAACATGGTCTTCATTAGACCATGGGAGGAACACCGTTCAGGAGTTCGAGAGTATTTGTTTTATCTTTTGAACATTAATACAATTTATTTATATAATCGTGGATTTTTATTACATAAAAGTTTATCACGATATTGTCAATTTCTAAATTAAAAAACAAAAGGCCTCGTTATACCCATAATATACCAATCTGGAATACATCAGCAAAATTTCTGGTTACCTATACCACTGAAAGCTTTGGGAATGTTCTTACTTTTTTGTTTTCCCAGAGTCCTGTAGTCCTAACCTTCCATCTAACAAGAGGGTCAGCCTCAATCAACCGCAATTCTTATCGGCCCTCTTTCTCATGCATCCTTGTTACCAGTCAACACATTCCATCCAATACCGGAGACAATATTATAACAAAACCGTGAAATTATAAGCAAGTTAAAAGAACACAGAAACACCAACTTGAAACACTGCCGCATCCTAATTTCATTCTAAGGACATATAAGAAAATAGTTTAAGAATAACTAAAGATACCTATAAGAATAAAATTTCCATGAAACGTAAAGAGAGATGCACCGAATGAAACAATTATAAGGGGAGAGTAGAAAGTAAGATGAAAGGAAGAGCATATGAACAGAGGTACAGTGAAAGGAATGTTGATTGTATATCTTCACAATTCGTACACAACAATTACAACCTTACAATGGTATTTAATAAAGTCTTGAAGATGCAATTCTTAAAAAGATACAATGACAATCAGAACTTTAGTCGACATCTCCAACACGCAAATAGCGTACAAGGCAATACAGCAGTTGCCGTAAGTTATTTAGTGCACAAAAAGTGTTCATATTATAGGTAAAAAAATCGACATTCAACACACTAAGACAACATGACACTTCTTACAAGAAGGAAAGGATTACTCTTCAACATAAACAAAAATCTTTCGCCAGTATTAAATTCACTCGAACATGCATCTCTTATTTCCTTCTTAATAAAGCTAAAGGTCCTGCCATTTAGACGGGAATCGTACCAAGCCGTAAAATAAAATGCCGAAACAAAAACAGTTGCGCATAATGTCTGCGTCGAAGAGACGAGTATATAAATCCGTGTCTGAACATTATTATTTTACAGGCGGCTCATTCCATCAAGAACCTCTTTTTGCTCAAGGCCAGCTTAATCGAAGTTTAACTACAATTGACATTATGCGAATATTTTACTGAACATTCTGTGCCGATCAATTTTGACCTATATTATCCAGTGGTCAAATAGTCATTTTAGAAAACTGCGTCAAAATTATGAAAACCAAAGTTGCCACTGGTCCCATACCCCCTCGCTCTCTACACTCTCTCTCTCTCTCTCTCTCTATATACACACACACAACGTAATATATATATATATATATATATATATATATATATATATATATATATATATATATATATATATATATATATATATAATGGAAGCTACATTGAGACGTTATTATTTAAGATTTCACGTGCTAAGATTATACGTAAGAAGACGAAGAGACGGATAACGATATTAGTCTCCATGAATAATAAACGATTTGATAATCTCCAGACATCTCTCCCGTCTCTCTGGCACCGGGCCCTAATGGTGTTTTGTACATTGGAATGACACTACAAATTCAGCAGTTTTCAGCGATCCATCAATAAAAGGACTAATGTTAATCCCGATAAACGTCCCACCGCTGCCACCATAATTCTGTAGTGGGGACTTATTCTTGGAAAAGCTATATCTGTTGCATTGTGGGCTTTCACATAACTAAGTATACTTCAGTTTAACCACACCACTGAGCTGATTAACAGCTCTCCTAGGGCTGGCCCGAAGGATTAGATTTATTTTACGTGGCTAAGAACCAATTGGTTACCTAGCAACGGGTCCTACAGCTTATTAAGCAGGAATAAACTTGGTTGCTGTGTAGCCATCTTTTGAGCTCACCTTTATCGTGCTCCGATGTCAGCTTTCTTAAAACAGTTTAGTTCAGTGTTGAAATAAATCGTGTTTTCCCTTTCTACATTTATTAGTCTTTAAAAGTTATAATAGTTTCTCTCTCCACCGGTTTCTTTGTTGGTAACGGTACCGTTACCCATAAAAGCAATATCTAAATAAAACTCTTGTGAAAAATTTGTATAAACTTGTGAAAAAAATTAAACACTTGGAGAAAATGTTTTTAAGACAACTACAAAATTCAAATCTTTCAAGTTATATAAATACAGAATTTAAAACATCAATTACCGAAACCAAAAATTAGAAAACTCTTTTAGCAAGTAAATAAAGTCAGACCAAGCAAAAAAAAAAAAAAAAAAATCCATCAGCTTAAGGAAAAAGCAATAAGTGATCATGGATACGAAAATAGCTAGACTGAAGATTTAGGCATAACCTGTTTAGGCAATATCAGGGGGCACAGAGGATAATTGCTTGTTGGGGTCTGGTACCCGTAAAGAGAGACTAAAATCAAAAGAGACGAGTTATCGGGTGCTTGTGCAATGATGTGCCCCTTCTTATTATCTAAACTGGTTATTTCTAACTCTTCATTATGGCTATTTTCGTACCCATGATACGTTGGTCTGATTTTATTAATTTGTTAATTTTAAGAATGCTCTCACTTTCGCTTTTAATAATTCATGTTTTAAGTTCCGTATCAGACTAATTTTGAAGATTTCAGTATTGTAATTTTCTTATAATATTTTCTCTTAGTGCTTTTTAGATTTTGATGATTTTGTACAACAGATCTTTCCTAGATAGTGAACTCCCCAAGAGTTTTAACCCGGTATGTATCCACCTTTGCGGCGAGTTTAGTACAAGACCGGTGGGGATTACCTTAAATACATAAACAAGAGATTGTAAATAACGTAAAGATAATAACCCCCAAGAATTATTAGTCATAGATAACGACCCCCTGAAAACCACTGGGGGGTCACTATCTAGGAAAGATCCTGTATATTCAACTTTTCAACAGGGTTTAATCATGTTACTTGTTATGTACGTTAACTCTTGAAAATGGGAATATTCGTCATCCTTTTTGCATATAAAGATGAAGTATGTAAAATACATCCAATTATGCATAACCATTATGAAATTTAAACTCATCTTTAATCTTGTTAAAAGATTGCAACAGATAACAGGAAGGTCAGCCAACAGGTTACGTAAGCTTTGCAAAAGAAACCCCACGGCAATAAAATCCAATATATATACAGTAAATAAAGGAACAAAACCCAACTACGAATTAAACTGTACTCCTCTTCTCTATTGCGCCGTGGAATTTTCTTATCATATCCGCTGATAGCTAAACCGGCTTTATAAAAGAAAAAAAAAAAATAAATATAAACACTGAATATCATGAGACCCTTAACTACCTGTAAAATAACACTACGGCTCTTTTGTGATTCACACTCATCCGGTAGATGGCTCCAGCATCCGGTGGCGTCGGTCGGAGGCAAAACCAGGCCCGCCAAAAACACCGGGCTTCCACAACAAACCCAAAGTTACGGCGTAGAACAGACCGCGTGGTCCTCCTCTCTCTCTCTCTCTCTCTCTCTCTCTCTCTCTCTCTCTCTCTCGCCGCCCGTGGGGCCTGTCACGCATTATGCGGTCATTATTCATTACTACGCACCTCAAGCCACGTGGCGACATACCATGTTAGGCGTCACAAAAAAAAAGGTTGCTTTTGTATATTCGGAACAATCCTACTAACCCACAAACAAGCTATTCATGAACGCATAATGAACGTATAATATATACTTCTGGACTTAATAACAATTAATGGACTATGATAACGTCTGTTATTGCAAATAACCGGTAATAACAGTAGTAACTTCTATTATTAGTCATGATGATATAGGATTATGCATGGACCCCTGAACATGTCGTTCTATCACGCAATAACTGATTTTGAAGGAAATCAAGGGAGCCATATACATGAAAATTCAGTTACGTAATATCAGGGGATCAGCCGCAATATGGTACCATAATAAGAGCATCGCACCGCCGCACGCGTTTTGCTTTGGGTTGCAGTAATGTTCAGAATTCGAACAAGTTATGGTGCGCTCTTAGCACGCAACAACAACCATAAAATAAAAAAAGTCTCTGCCAATCATTGCCTAATATGCCAATTAAGTTCATCCTTCTCCCTCAAGAAGCAAAATTGTTTTTTCAGTCTCTTATACAGGGCTTGATCCCTACCACACAAAAACCTAAAATACGCCAAAAATTCTATTGAAAATATGTTGCATACAACTCACTGCGTTGTACTTTTTTCCAGTTTAGAAAAACCTACATCACCTTCATACATGTAACCCCTCTTTTTCGATATGAATACAAAAATCTATATCGAACAAAGTGTTTTAAGTTGATTGTAAGAAATTGGATTTAAACACTATAATGACATATTCTTATGACGTATATTATCTAAAAAAATTGCTAGTTTTTAGGCACAGTTTCACAGTGAATAAAAGCATTAGTTTTTGTGAACTGCAAGACATGAATAATTCTACATTTAAATAACCATCTTCTATACCGAATGCAAAGCCTTCAACTTTAATACGTTATATTTCTGAATATTCTAAATAATAAATTCCCTGACTTTTGACGTCATATCCTGAGAAGGGGTTTACTTTGAACTGCTTTTAAATATCATGCAGACTTTAGACTGTGATATTTGCGCTGCCTTTCAACTTCACAACATGTTATCTTTATAAAATGGTTGATGACAATAACTATATTATTTAACAATAAATCAATCTTGTGGTCCGTGATGCAGACGAATTCGCGCCAAAGCTTTTTAAAATGATTTACACCAGTTTTGTAAACAGTTATACATCAATTATGTACTTTTCACGAACTGACTTATTTTTTTTTAAATTTATTCTTATATCTACAGATATTTTCTACTATGCTCAATTCCTCGGACTTCTAACTTTTGGAAAATATCACCTTGATACAGCACAGGGTGATTTGTTTCCTTCTTTACTTTACAACAAATGGTGACACTGGCAATGTTTTGCATGCTCATTTGCACCATTATTTTCTGCTCACACAATATAATTAGATATATATATATATATATATATATATATATATATATATATATATATATATATATATATTATATTTAACTCTGCTATAATAATATATCAGTAAAGTTAAACTAAAACTAGTTATCAAAAAGAGGAAAAAAAATTCCCAGAATATTTAGTATTCAAACATATATATATATATATATATATATATATATATATATATATATATATATATATATATATATATATACGTGTGTGTGTTTTGTGTATACACAAACAATTATATATATATATATATATATATATATATATATATATATATATATATATATATATATATATACACGAAATCTTCTATATCATGTACGTGACATTCGAACCTGACTCCACACCAGAAACTGAAAGGGAGGGAGAAAAGTGTCGAATAACTAAGGTAAACTGACGACACATAAGAGAGGAAGACATCGAGTGTCAACACTGTCTAAGAGAGAGAGAGAGAGAGAGAGAGAGAGATAAAAACGATTTCAGCAAGAAAGCTGTAACTGTAAAGGTGCTTTCATCGCCTCTACGCAGCAACTGCGAAATCGCGCCATGGGAAACGCGAGTGTCATAGGTCACACGAAATGCCACGAGGTTTCGCCAACGGCGTACCCTTTGGGAAACGGGAGGAAGAAGTAGCACGCACCCATACAGTCCCCTACGTTGCGTAACTCTACTTTCCGATCCCTCTCCCCTCCCTCTTCCCCCCGCCCAAATTTCCACTGCATTCCCACCGCCCCCGAAGTGCGTAGTACCCGGACCAAAAACACAGTTCAACCCCTATAACTTGAAACTACAACCACGCGTTCGATATATGTAAACTTTGCCCCTACGAAATACAACAAGTTATTCCATCATATAAACAGATATGTTATATAAACAGGCTTGTACTGTATTGTGACTTATAAAAATCAAAAAGTTATTCTCAAATCTCCATGAGGTGGGTACTGTTAGCATCTATTTCCAGGCAATATTGCCTCATTATAATATGTTACTTCAATTCATTTATGTTCTGCTGCGCAATAATTAATCTCAATAGTAGCGGCCATGGAAAACAGTGGGATGAACAAGACGGACACACATACGCGAGAGAGAGAGAGAGAGAGAGAGAGAGAGAGAGAGAGAGAGAGAGAGAGAGAGATCATCATCATTCCCACGACCGAATGTTTACCATCTTTTTGTAATCACAGATTGTTCATTTGCACATTTATTCCCTTTTTGGTTGGTTACAACATCGGAAGCATAAAAAAAAAAAAAGCAGCCATGTCAACAGGGGATGGCGCGCTTTTGTGGGACGTGGGAAAGGAGAAAAGAGTCTGTTGATGTTAAGATTGTATTATTGCGTAAATACGAAGATTTAATACAAAGACTTTTATTTGATCGTTGCCACATAATCTGGCTCTCACATGATGAGCCATTCCAATACGAAACGCAAAAACCACGAGCAAAAGAAAAAATTGGCTCCTCTTGCTAAGCCGAAACGGAAATAAGAAATTGTACGATCCTATCCGCAATAATAAAATGAAAAGTCCTCCAGAGTTTCTTAAAACTTTTTAAGAAAAATAAATGAACAAACGTTTAACAGCTAACAACTCTTCAGTAAGTAGAAAATATAGCGATAGACCTACTATCCTGTGGAGCACGATCTTCCTATTAATTTTCGTAGTTGTATTGTACAAATCATTGCTTCAAGGCTATTTTTCTAAAGACCGAAGGTAGATATATACACTGCAGACACTCCCTCATTCACTGCACTTAACCCAAAGACGTCACGATGAATTTTTCTCCAAGAGGTATATATAGACAAAAATAAATAGCGATATAATAAGATAAAAGAAAAAATACATGAGGGATTTGTAATGGACAAAAAGTATACCTTAGTTTAACCAGACCACTGAGCTGATTAACAGCTCTCCTAGGGCTGGCCCGAAGGATTAGATTTATTTAACGTGGCTAAGAACCAACTGGTTACCTAGCAACGGGACATACAGTTTATTGTGGGATCCGGACCACATTATGACGAGAAATGAATTTCTATCACCAGAAATAAATTCCTCTAATTCTTCATTAGCCGGTAGGAGAGTCGAACGCTGGGCCAACAGCGTGCTAGGCGACAGCTCTACCCACCAAGAAACATCAATGATTTTAAAAGTAACACATGAAGAATGTAAATTGTACAGTAACGATGATTCCACAGAAATAATGTTCGGTAATGATAAAAGGCAGACACTAAAAAGAGTAACTGCAACACTAGAAAACAATGTCTCTACACTGCTCACAGGTAATGTTGCAAAACTCCATCGCTTTTTGTTGGTTGCTACTGAAGAAGATAAATACTGTTCACGCTTTACCAACCCAATAACGTAAATGTAAACATCCGATGTTTAAAAAAAAAAACTTCATTGCAGAGAACTTTGTACCATCGAAATTCCTAAGCTGAATCTAAGCTCTCTTTTGGTATTCATAACAGAAGAGCAAGCAAATTATTGGTGCATTGGCACGTATTACCCATGTTAGAACTTCTCTTCATAGCCTTCACGGTATCTCATCTTTCCCTCGGTACCTCTCTCTCACTTGGGCGACGGGCGCGCATCTACGTGCACAAAAAGTAGTGAGAGAAAATATATATTTTTCAGTTCTGAGACCTCTTTATTCTTCAGACAACCACCAAATGGAATCCAAGATTTGTCCTGCTGCATACCAACGCCATTATCACATACCGAACTCGGATAGACATTCCGCTTTATTCCCAGAGATGAAAAAGATCGCAGTGAATGAGACTTGAAGTATTGCTGAGAGCATTTACCCGAATAACCTCAGGGTAACCCCTTTTATTTACCTCTTTTGGCCACGCAAACCTCTCATTCTTCCCAGGCTCTGTACCATACAAACGCCCTCACATTCTTCCACACACTCCATCCCCCTATTCACGGCAATTATGTGTGTGGATCGCCCAGCACTGTCATTCTCTCTTCTTTTGCGTGCGTATCGCCTGAGCGGTCCCCACAGGTTCGGGTGAAAACAATGGGTAGGGGAGTCGTTAGAGAGATGGGGTAACCGTCTGAGGGGTGAGGAATTGTGACGCAACAGAGTACTCGTTCCCCTACCCCAAATTCTATCGGTCACCCTCAAAAACCAAAACCCCCACTACTCCCGTACCCCTCCTCTCTCATCCTTCCACCAAACACACAAACATCTTCGAGGCTCGACCTTCACAATGTCGACGATTTGAAGTAAAACGTGACGACATCAAACCAGCTTGATGTGCTCAAGTCCCCAAGCGGATAAGGTTGTACAAAACAAACTTCTCATTTAATACCATCTTTGAATATCGATGTCTGTAACGAGCTTCATATCATTTGCTAAGTTCTGATGCTACCCTAGCATTTCAAGGTCAGGCGGAGGGCAAAACTGCAACGACCGGCAGGGCATTATATACCTTCGGTTGGGCTCTTACATAAACCCCAGGAATGCTATGGACGTCTACGGGTACGTCGAGAAATCTCTCTCTCTCTCTCTCTCTCTCTCTCTCTCTCTCTTTGAGTTCCAATAATCACTGAGTTAAAACCATAAATCGCTGCAATTCATGAAAAAATCTAATGAAACTAGTGGATTATTTACCTCAACCAACCGTTTACAAAAAAAAAAAAAAAAAGAAAAAAAGTCTGTCTGTCCATTGTCGCCATTTGAGTCTCACGTTGCAGAACTCGTGGATGGCTACACGGCTAGGCAGACCGTACCGTAAGTTCTGAAGGTTAACTGAATGACATTAAAGACTACTTTCATCGGTCACAAAACAGTGTGATTTTGTCTTACTATTTTTCTTAAAATGAACTGCACTTCCTTTTTTTTCACACTACTGCCCAAGTTTTACTTAACTAATCACCTAGCTCTAATTTCATCTCATACAAGCTCTAGCAAGGCCTCCTACTTTCAAGAAATGTATTGCTTATTGTCCACGTTCATGAAAAAAGATTATTACAAAGATGAGAGCCCTCTGCAAATTATTATAATATAGTTGGCTAGTTCTAAGACATGCCCGGAAAGCCAAGTTTCTGAATGCCAGTCACCACCATTGATAAGCTCCTATTGCGGCAGCATCCATATTTTACTTGAATAAATTTAAATAATTTCAGCAATTTTACACACACGCATATATATATATATATATATATATATATATATATATATGTGTGTGTGTGTGTGTGTGTGTGTGTGTGTGTGGTTATGTATGTCACTCACTGTGACAATAATCATATAAAAATACATACTTTATGGGCTATGTGTCCTTCCCCCATGGAGAGGGTGGTACCAGAAGGGTACAGACTTCCGGTATTTTAACCCAGGATTAGGTTACAAGCCTTACCACCCATATACTTTCTAACACATGAATTTTCTCGTCTTGAGGAACAGCTGAATTCGACCGTAAACTCACAATGTTGGACTAACCAAAACAGGCTGAATTTTGAAGAAGGCGAATTTTCAAGCCATTAACCACCCCAGGTGAGATGGAGACACCTCTGAAGACACGGGTCAATACAAAAGAAGCATATAGGAAGGGGAAAGTGAGGACAAGACTTACTTATTATTTCTTAGACAGCTTATGGAGTTAGTTCGTGAAGCAACATAGATATGGAAAAAAAGTTTTTATATACGCCTACTACTTAACACTCACTATACATGGCAAAATAGTATAGAGCTCTGATTATTTCCCAGGCATACTCAAGGAAATACTGCATATGCAAAGCGACAGTAACCATGGTAAAAGAGTGTGCAATGAAAAAATAAGTTTGTTTAATAATTTCACACACTGTTTCTCAAAAGGATGTCTCAAAGGATTAATGTACACATATATGTTGGAGCACATACGTATATGAAGGTGCTCTGTGCTGGCATATACCTGTCTTCGTCTGGAACACTGTTCCTTATTTTGGCTGCTTCATGTTTTGTTTTTCTTCACAGCATTGAATTAAAGGTGATTCTTTGTATTAGTGACACCACCCATACCTCTTCTCTAAAATCTCTTTTCTCTTGCCTGTGCTATGGGTACTATTTTGGACACTGCTCCTACGGCAAAAGGATAGTGACCCCATAACAATCGTCAGGTCACCGCTTTCCCAGTTACGTTGTACAACTCAGCAATCTTTGAGGTGCACAATTAAATGGCCATTCTTTCCCTATGCTGAAAGGATGTGGACTGATCTTTAGTATTAGTTTTCCACTCTTGAAATCTTACAGCATTTAACAGGAGGATTCATTGCTTCCTTCAGAGCAAGTCCTACCCTGTTTGTAGGTGAAGCATCAGGTGCGCCATCCAAATGACCTCTGCATTGGATATATCCATGGCGATGACACCGACATGGCAAACGGTTTAAATTTAATTCGTTTGCTCCTGGAAAAGGGGGAGAATCGAGTGCTTAAGTGTTAATTACGAATACATCTTTGTAACAGGACAAACTAATGGACTTGGGAGAACGAGAAAAGCAAGAAATAATTTCATATTTTCACAGAATGAAAATGATAACTGCAATAACCAGGCACAGTGAAAAGTATGAAGCCTAAAAAGACTACGGGAATGAGAAACGACGAACTGCATTATGTGTGGCGCCCGTTCTCCTCGGCCATTGGGCTTTTTGGAGGTGTTGAGACGAAATTTCCAGAGAAACCTCTTTATTTTCGATAGTTTCATTCATATGGGCATCCTAACTAATCGACAAGTGTTTATGCGCATAAGCAAATTCCTTTACAAATTCTTTCCTCCGACGCAACAATATGTTCTCTTTGTTTCAAAAAACAGACAAGGTGAGAACGTAGGTTTTGGTTTTGTTACGTATATGCCACCACCTACTCTACATTGAGCACTTTTATGAATCCCCTTACGACTCTCACACTCACGTTCAGGACCATCGTGCGAGCGGATAAGGTTCAAAGCTGTAAGGAATTTAGTGTGAGAGAGAGAGCGAGAGTTGTCCAATTAATCATGTAATCCTACTGTAAACCCTAGATAAAAAGCACTTCAGTAAATGAACCTGGAGAGGGGAGCATCCTTCTGCAATCACCGCGCAGCGTCGTGATAAATGGGCTCTAACTACGTCAACACAGGCAAATGCTCAGATGTTCTGTAACAGGGAATGCTGTGCTTTCATATGCGGATATCTCAGGGAAGTTGAAATAAAATGTGCAAATCGCGCTATCATTTTCATATTATATATATATATATATATATATATTATATATATATATATATATATATATATATATATATATATATATATATATATATTTTTTTTTCGTTTTAACGTGCTTTTTTCCCATTTTCTATATGGGGTAAGCACTATACGAAGGACTTTGATTTGGCGTTAGTATATATCGGTTGCCATATATATATAGTATATATATATATATATATATATATATATATATATATATATATATATATATATATATATATATATACTACACAAACAATCATATCTTTAAAATTGGCAAGGTTAAGTAATGTTATAAGTCGATAAACATTAGCCATTGTTTACCATAGATAGTAACGAGGTTATTTTAAAACTGAGAATGAAAACAGGCTCAAGATAGTATTTTCTTGTTATCAAACACTCTTCCCAGGTTGTCATTTAATAACCAACAGGCAGCAAAATCAAATGTTCACCTTTCGGGACCAGCTATTTTATTTCTGTTTTCTTCATTATTAGTTTCTTCCTCCACCACTAAGTTTTGGATTCACATCTCATTTTCTTTCCATTCGTTACGTCACCTTTAACCGTCCTAAAAGAACAAGTCTGTCATTCCTACGGAATTAGACCAGTTTCTTCCACCTCTTCCATCTTTTCCTCGTAAGACCACCTCTGAGCACCTCTCCCTGTTTCCGCTTCTCAAGACTCCTGTAAACTCTCCTTCATCAAGCTGGACGTTGCTTTCTTTTGGGAGTTACGACTTACTCTATTGAACACCAGCCCTGCCCCTCGTTTGTCTTTCCTTCAGGTTTGGGCAAGAGGAGGGAAATGAGTTTCTAGTTGTGTTGGATTCTGCATTAGAAACCAACGTATTCTTGTTATCTTGGGTGCGATCATCATCCCACCTCAGTCCGCATAATTGCAATGAGATCAAATCGCAAATAATAATATGAAGATATATGCATATCTAGTTCAGTGCATTAGCCTTTTCAATTCATTAAAAATCTGATGAGTCTGCTCTAACCTTTGCTTGTCTATTTATGATACTATACTAAATTTTCCTTCTCTTGCTTAGTGATTTCGCAGGCTTTATTGTGATCCAAGCAGGCCAGAAGCTCCTAAATAGTTTTACCAGGTTCATCCACCTACCGCTGTTACAGATGCCGTGTATTTACTGTACATAAAACGCAGGTAAAAGAAATACCAAATGTATTTGTGTTTCATCTTGGAAACAAAAGTCTTCATAAACCTTCTTAGTTAGGAAATCTGTCTTTTATACTACAGCAGCTGGAATGGGGAGCCAAGTCGACACACGCATGCACATATAAAAATACAAATGGAAGATATAAGGAAAGAGCGGGCTTTATTAACCATGAAAACGATGGACTCTTGTTTAAACAAAAATGCCAAGTCTTGGAGTTTCAAGTGTAGATGATTGATTATAAAAGAAAACTCTTCACCCTTTCTAGGTTATTTTTCCTTTCCATTATTCATAGGAGCTAACGATACTTTTATCACCGCGCACATATGGTTTCTGTTGAGTTCAACTGTATCGCCAGCTATACGTCTAACTAAATTCTTTATACAGTTACTGCATATTAGAAATACTTTTCATCAAATGATGGCTAACATCACAAAAGACATCACAATGATCTAACATTGACATTCACCTTCAAAACATTACTGTAAAATCATGTCCATCTCAATCAAGGGAGTTGAAACAAACTTCTTACTAGGTCCGCCATTGCATAGTTATTGTAACGCTTTACGATTGAGTTCAATGTCTCAAAACATCTAAAACAAATTTAAAAAATTAATATGAGGTAGGAAATGTATTAATTTCAAAAATATCATGCTGAAAATATTGTGGAATAAAATTATGCCTACAGGCGTTAAACATAAAGTCTACGGATCATCATCATACAATTTCACTTACTAAACACTTCAGAGAAAACTGAATGATAGTGTTAACAAAAACGATATTAAAACCACGCGCGCCAGAAAATATTGAAAATGATAATTCTTCGTGGTTTTGGAAATGCTCAAGGTTATTATATCAGTCAAGTGTATTCAAGTATATACAATGGAAAATTATATGCTAAGCATAGATAGGCACATATATAAGCATATACTCAAAAAAATACACAGAGATGCGGAAATAAATACGTTTTTGTACGCTGGCGATTCACATCACTTAAAATTATAAAACACTAAGCTACCTATGAATTTGAATAATTACCCTTCAACCACACACATACATGCATGCATACATCACTATCTTGCACACACTCTCACGCTTCTTGGATATAAAGGCCCTTCCTTCCTTCCCAAAACTTTCACTCCATCTATCCATTTCCCTGGTCTTCCTCTCATCCTGCCTCCTATCAATTCTGAATTAAAACTTTAACTATACTATCAGCGTCAATTCTTCCAGTGTGACCAACACTGTACAATATTCTGATAAATTCTTTAGCAACCACTATCATTTTCACCACTTCTACATATCTCCAAATTTCTCAACCAATCAGTACGTCTTACGCTACTTATCTTGATATACAAGTTTATTTGAATAGTTTTCATTTTTTGCTCTTTTGTTTGCATTCATCCTTAACACCTTTATTAAGGAGGGTGGGCTCAACAATCCCTTCATGCATTCCAGTCTTGGTTTCCATAAACAACTGAATGTCTCTTCCCAACCTTTTGCACTCTGCTGCACTGTTGTTTTACCTACTCCGTGACTCACCTGCTCGCTCATCCTACCACCATTCATTAGATTTACTCCAAAATACTTATATAAATCAATCGTATCAACATCCACCATTCATAGCCTATTTATATTCAATTCTCCATCTTCTAGGTTTCCATCTACCCCATAACATTACTCTTGCTTACATTTACTCTTTTCCTATCTTCTTTCACAAACATTTTCACACTACTTTACTAGTTCCTGCCGTTTCTCTCATCTATCCATATCAGCACAGTATCATTTGCAAACATCAGCTACTTCACACGTCATTAACAACTCACTTTCTAAATCCTTATATTTGGCTTATACTTGCTCTCAGCAACCTGTCCTCTATGCCATAAATCCACAAGACTTTCAACATTGCCTTACATCAATTCCGTCATCGCCTATTTCTGGGTACTTGTATCCAGCTTTTCCCCTATACTTTCAAACTGTTTCAACTTTCAAACTGTTTCACAACAAACGCTTGTACCATACACCCTTTTCTTTGTATAAACCCACACTTGCCTTATTCTATCAATTCAAATTCTACAACATACCTTACATGATACACTGCACAATAATATAACCCTATAATTCTTACAATACCCTCTAGGACCTATACAAAACAACTATCATTCATGTAACCTTACACAGCATGGTCAGCAAATCAGTCGCACATCACCACTATCTATCTATCTATCTATCTATCTATCTATCTATATATATCTATCTATATCTATCTATCTATATATATATATATATATATATGTGTGTGTGTGTGTGTGTGTGTGTGTGTGTGTATGCTGCTATTTGGGCATGTTTTCTCTCTTATGCAATTTCTTTAAGAGGAGAGACTCCTACGCCTCTCCATTTTAGCAGCCCTCAGGTCAGAACAGACAGATGGGATGAAAATGACAGAGGTCTAGAACCGAAGCAACTACAAGTCAAAGCCAAAGCCACGAAGCTGAATAAAGTGATTTTGACTGGGTCCAGATTCTTTAGTGAGAATTTCTAATTTACCCCAAGGCTGACCGAGCAACTTCAGCAACAAACTAGGAATTGATGAGCAGAATAATTAGTTGGTTTAGAGTCCCAATAGTTCCTCATTGGGCGGGTGGTTTCCGTTCTCAGCTAGCACTCTGCTGGTCCCGCGTTCGATTCTCCGACCGGCCATAACGTGGTTCGGATTCCACAATAAGCTGTAGGTCCCGTTGCTAGGCAACCAATTGGTTCTTAGCCACGTGAAATAAATCTAATCCTTTGGGCCAGCCCTAGGAGAGCTGTTAATCAGCTCGAGGGTCTGGTTACACTAAAGTATACTTAATTTTTTTAGAGTCCCAATAACCAAAGTGGAAGAGATCATGTTCATGCACCATGACCACCAATCCATAAGACAGACTAGGAATAAATGGGCTCCTCCACTCTCAAAGCACCTCCCAAGCACCTGAAGAAACTGCGGAGTTTAGGAGGGAAGAGTTCTTTGGGAAAATGAGAGAAAAACTCGGCAAGAGTTTATAGGTGGGGGAGAACGAGGGCTCCTGTGACAGTCATTATACCACTTCCAGAGTTCCAGCGCTATGCCTATATCATCTGCAAACACTGTTCTTTACCAAGGACGAAGGGAACAAAAGTCAACGACGTTTGGTCCCAGACTGTGTCACCTTCCTCGATGGTCCCATGGACAAGGAGGGAACCAAGCTGAACCTCCTAATGGTACGTTATGAATGCCCATGATCCCAAGTGAGCGTCAAAGACAAGCGTCTTTTACTGGAGATGAGAACACTCACAAGAAATTCCAAAGGAAACGCCCAAATAGAAGACTCCAGGAACTACTCTCACCTTTTCTTAAGGTGTCCAGTGACCAAGGAAAGGGAGAGCACGGGGGCGGAATGACTTCTAGGCACTCCTCTAGAAAGTATCGAAAAATCCACACCGAAGATAGAAGTCTGAGACTCATAACTGACAATCTTTCTCTCCTATAAAAACCCAGGTCTGAAACCAGAGCTAGTACTTTGAATGAATTACAACAGAATGGTTATAGAGCTACAAACCTGTAGCCTTAAAACCATTCTCTTAAAAGAAAACAGGTTTCTGCCATAAAATAAACTAAATTATTTGTTACTCATGCATTTCTGACATACTGAAGGACAAACACAACATAAAAATGAGTTATAAATAGTCATTGTTCAAATATCCCTGACACACTAAACAACCCCCAACACACAAATAAAACTAAAGTAATTAATCCAAAGGTTTAAAACTAAGTCAAATTCGATGACAAGAGTAGTACAGTAAAGGCATGAAAAAGTAGCAGTAGGAGAAAAAAGTAACCGAGTCATAGACAGGTAGTACCCCACCAATCACCTGCCTACCACCAATAACTACCTTGTTGCCAAGCTTCAGTGACTGAACCAGCCGTCACCAAAGGTTATTCAAATCAAACACAAAGGTTTGCATTCACATAGGAATAAACTGCGGTGTCAATCCACTGACCTGGAGACTAAGCTAATAACAAGCGAGGCAGTTTAAGCCCACCTCTGCTCTGGTCATGAAGTTATCACCTTTGCATAGAACATGTGTATCCCTTTAAGATTGAATTGTATTAAATACCATTACCCTTAACACACGGCATATGTCAAAAGTGGTGTCAGGTGTGAAGTCACATAGTAAATGACAAACATATTTGAAACTGGAGCTTTAGAGAAGGAATGAAATGAAAAGGAAGCCAAGGACAACGAGGATCCTGACTCATGAGATAAGCAACATCTACATGTGAATGAAGCCCTACACTTCACCAAACAACAAATGATTGAGGAAAATTATAAGTTTGGAGCATGGCAAAAGCATTCAAGACTGATCATGAGAGTTAAGCTGCATCTAGACCAATGAATGTGCAACCAATGAGAAGTGATGGTGCCTTAGAAAGGACACTGAAAAAAATTGCCTCCAATTAGAGGACATGTCCAAGAATTTGATGATTCTTTGCTATGAAAAGGTTTTCTCTCTAAAGAAGTGAGTGTTCACCTTATACAAAACACTACTTGAGGTTAGTTGATCGAACCGGCCAGTGGTAGCTCAGTCACTGATGTGCTGTGCTGGGCACCAGGGTAGACTGAGACATGGGCTAAGCTACGCCACCAATTCAAAATATTCAAAATTCTATCAGCCTAAATAAATGTTAAGATAGTTAAAACCTCATAATGGGTAGAAATGAAAATAAGCGGCACAAAAATCTGAGCTGCTATTCCCAAGACACATAAAGGGCTCTACGAAGATGCAAAAGTTAAAACTGATTATCCCTCTTATTCCAACCAAACTGCGGTGTTACCTCCAAAGGCCTATTACCCTGATCCAATATTACAGCAGCTATCTGAGAAGAGAGAAAAATTTATCTACATCTTCCAGCCCAGATAGCCACACTTGAAGAGCAAGAGGAAAGGAGGCACTGGAAGTCCCTGCAATGGGAGTGCAGATAGAGAGGACATCTCCAGTCCCACTGCCCTCTCCCACCATAAGGGGACGTTTCACTTGCAGAGGGACCATCCATCATTCGATCTCTCGTTAAGAAGCATTCAGAGGCTGTCAAATAATAAAGAAACTTATCAGGAAGAATAACATCCAGGAGAATTATACCTCACAGCTCCTACAAAAGAATTGCACTCTGAATCTTCGGTAGCTCTTACTCGATCTCATCTAAAACAATGAGAAAGAAGCAACAGATATAACCAACATAATTAAGAATTTAAACGTTTTACAGAGAAACGTGAAAATTTAAAACCTAGCGATGCTGATCACAACACATATGCTCTGTAAAGACGTCTTCAGTACGAGAAAAACACTGGTGCCATCTTCAAACACTTCACTGAAGTTCATGATGAAAGGCATGGAATATAGCCAAAACTTAACTGGCTAATCATGGCAAGGGCATTCTGAATTTCTATAAAAGCCCAAAAATTAATGTATGAAATCTATCCTACTGTATTTCACCTCTGACATAAACAACAATGTAAAGAGAAGCAAAATATCAGTTACGACAATAAGTAAGAGAACGTGAAAATGTCGTTATCAAAAGAAAATAAAATAATACTACTGGATACAACAACTACGATCTTCGATCAAAAACAGTAAGGAAGTGAACAATACCGAGGACACTTGAGCCTTGAAAACACAGCTCCCCGACCCCTGCCTTCAAGCCAATCAGAGACCTTTTATTAGATTACTACACTAATTTCAGCTGGAAGATGTCACTACCACTAACTTATTTTTACAAAATCCACAGAAGAAACAGCGCTGTCTGAGTTACAAATTAAAAAATCTGTTTACCTAAATTTAAGCAGTGTTATATTTTTCTTGTCAATGTTAACTAATGGGAAAAAAACTTGCTAAAACCAGAAGATATTAACATGAAATAATTAAATTTGAAACGCATCTTATCTTTATATATATATATATATACAGTATATATATATATATATATATATATATATAAATATATATATATATATATATATATATATATATATATATATATATATATATATATATAAATATATATATATATATTATATATATATATATACATATATACATATATGCAACGTTGCAAACCCTACAGCATATCATTTGCATTTCTGCTTGAATTACGATTCATTTTTGCAAGGATAACTCATTCCTAATGAATTTCCCATATAATAATCATTCCCCCTTATATACAGAAAATACAAGTAGACAAACGTCTGTATCATGCGTAATCACCGCCATTAACTAAACCACGAGCGAAAGTAATAATATGAATCAAGACTTCTGACTAAACCAGAGTGAAACTTTGCAAGAAGTGAGCGTAGATTCAGATGACATAATCTGTAGTGTTGTGTGTGTGTATGTATATATAAATACATATGTGTATGTGTATTTATACACATATGTATATAAATGCATGTTTATATACATGTGTATGTGTGTGTGAGGAAATGAACACAAGAGAACGTGTTTCACAGAAATAAATTTCTGATTCACATCGGAACCGAACCCCGGTCTTACACCTTACACCAGGGCATTAGCAATTCCTCCCCGGAAATATCGCTTGAAAAACCGGGGTTCGGTTCCGATGTGTGTCAGAAATTTATCTATATATATATATATATATATATATATATATATATATATATATATATATATATATATATATAAAAGATAAAATCCACGAAGGAAACCTTAACACTGAAGTGATGCGAGGTCTTTCGACACTGCGTCCTTTACTTAGCAAGTAAAGGACGGTAACAAAAGGCCTCTGCATCACACCAGTGCTTCCGTTTCCTTCGTTCAGGGATTTTATCTTTATTTATATTCATCACGTTCCATATTTTCGTGATTCAGTTATACACACACACACACACACACACATATCACACACACACACATATATATATATATATATATATATATATATATATATATATATATATATATATATATATATATATATATATATGTGTGTGTGTGTAATGTGTGTGTGTGTGTGTGTGTGTATGTTGATATATAGGTTTTGTAGATCTATTTACAAAGAAATCAACCACCAAAATAAATATTCAAGGAGGACGAAGGAGAAGGGAGTATATCAAAGAATAAATCCAAACATTCTCATCCATTACATGATCTTCATAACTTTCCTCCAAAAGGAGGATTAAGACTTTAACCATTTCCTGTAACATTTTTTTATACTACAGTTTTAATCATAAATAAAGTTAAATGGTTGCTCGTGCCTCGGATACAGACAGAGAGAGAGAGAGAGAGAGAGAGAGAGAGAGAGAGAGAGAGAGAGAGAGAGAGAGAGAGAGAGAGAGAGAGAGAGAGATTTTTTAGTGCCTTACGGACTACGACAATTATTCTCATCAAGTTACCGGTTACTCTTAGTAGGCCAGGTAATGACATTTTGATTAAGGAAGTTCTGTAGCAAAGAATAAACTCTATTTGGATGAAAGGAGGGAATCAGATAACCGCATTTACAAGAAGATATATGACCGAAGTGAAATTAGTGGCTATTTTCTAAATTTGCAAGAGGACTGTTATTCGACAAAAACTCAGATCTCAAGCTTAATTCTGTGAACTACATAACACCAATGGGACCAAACCCGATTAATTCTGCATTTCACGGAAGTTAACATGATGAATCAAAGAAACATTAACACGAGTTCCGAAAGACTAATTCAGGAAAGACACCAGGAATGAATTCTTTTGAATACCCAGAAATGTCTCCAATACTGATTCTGCATTTTGTGAAATACTGCTCAACATAAAAAAAAACCATGGTATGTTTTAACTAAGCAGTTGAATATTGAGCCATTTCATCATCATTTTTTCAACTCCAAAACATGCTTATACATTTATCACGACTAATTAGTTTTTGCAAGGTCATTTACTAAAGTTACTGAGGGATTTTTGTGAAATTTCCCTATAAAAGATGCCATGGAACATTGGCGCGGTCGCTTGGACAGGTTTTGATTAGGGTTTGGCTTTTTATTTTTTCGTGATCATTTTTGAAATCATCTGTGCCCTACAGATAAATTCAATTATAGATCCAACATAAGGAAACTTCGATCATACGGGAAACAAGATTTAAGGGTCCTTTTGTAATCTATATCATTACCATTGACGTCATCGTCTCTATGCTCCATAAACCGCTTTGCGGTCTGCATTTGCTACTTTTGATATATCATCTTCCCATTGGTTCTCTTATTTACTGACGGATAATTAAACCTACGCAGGTCAGAATAACCCTAAAATTAAATTCTGAGTTACCAAAAAGAGGGTTGGGGAAAGTGGGAGAAATTTGAAAACGTAAAACGAAATAGCTTCGATAACGAACACTGAAACAAAAACCGAATGAAGCCGACGTTGCCCGAGGATACTTTCGACAGACTCCCGAACAAATGGTGGAGTGGAGATGGTGGGAGGAGGACCCTCCTTCGCCTCCTCTTCCTCCTCCACAAAACAGCACGACGTTCACCGTTAGTGCAACGTTTCTCTGCTTTCGTGCGTAACCATAGAGAGAGACTTTCGGTGTTTTGGTCGTGAAGGCGCCCTCGAAACGCTTTCACGTTGACTCGGGGTGAAACGTCAAGGTATGGAGACGACGTTAGGGCAATGGCCAAGCGCTGTAAACGCGCTGTCAGGACGGGAAAAGCGAAAATAAACTGTGAAATTGTGACTGTCGAAAGTGAGTGAGACAGCGAAAGCCGGCGAGTCGAAGGGGATGCCAGGTTGGAGTTTTCCGCCCTCACTAGACCTCCCCCAACTTCCACGGAGTCATCCGCCCCCGTCCTGTAATTCTCCGTGTAAAATCTCATATCTGGCGCCCACAACAACGCCCCCTTTACCGCTCATATTTCGTCTAAAATAGCAAACATTTCTTCACTGTTCCTCTAAATCATTCTTCTAAAACAAATAGGAAGTAGGAAAACTGATAGCATCTGGCTTCCGTATTTTTTCCCCGAATTGTTTCCTTTTTTGAATGAAAGTTTTCAAATGCCGCGTTCTATCTGTTTGCCGCTCTCGATGTCTGCGCCTGCGTAAATGACCATCGCCGAGCCATATTGATTCCAAGGAGAGCGAAGAAGAGAGAAACTTTTCTTCTCGTGTTTATCTTCCAAAAGTTTGAAACAAAAATGAATTAAAAGGTCGCAATTATTATGAGCTATATAGTTCATTTCTTGTTCAAAATAAACAAGCCTGTTAACAATATGGAGATGGACGAGTTTAATGGTTATGGCATGAAATACTGAAGTTTAATAGTTTGCATATTTAATTAAGTAAGCTGACTTAAAAGGAAAGAAAAAGATCAGTTTCTCTCTATTTGAAAGTAAAGATGAAAGAAATAAGAATTTTTTATCACTGATATACAATAAAAGAATAAAACATTCGAATATGAAGGAGAATTTACTTGCAAACGTATATCACAGAAAAAAGGACCTAGATTTAATTTGGAAGAGAATAACGAACTTTAGCAGTAGATAATCCTTTTATACCCTTAAGGGTCCACGATGAACTAAATGTCCACGTGTCTTAGTTTTATTTGAAACAATACAAACGAGCAAACATTCTCATGCGTAAGGAAAATCTCGTTAAACAGATTAGTACAATGCGTTGACATTAAAAATGTCTTGAACTAGCGAGTGTATCAGTTGGCACAGAAAATATTAAAAAGTAAACGTGCTTTAAAAATTGTACTCAAAGTATTAACAATGATGGAAGAGGTTCCGGTATAGAAAAAATTACAGCGCAGAAGGAAAGAATTTTCGACTACATTTGTTAAGTTAACTTTAAACCTTAACGGTATTGATGATATAACACTGCAGAAAAAGTTAGTTTTCCGTAGTTTTCCCACACTAAAAGCCCCACGATGCCCTGGTCGAACGAAGAGGTGCTGGTTCTCATCGCCGAATACGAGCAGAGACCCATCCTGTGGAATGCATTCCTCGACGAATACAAGGATCGCAGTTTGAAGGCTGACACGTGGGCGGAGCTCGCCTATGTCATGCAGAAGGACCGACATGAGGTAAACCAACTTCAGATGTAAAAGACGTCTTTTTTTTAATCATTTTTACAGAATCATGTAAATGGCGCTGATTTTAAAATTCCTCACCTTACTTACGTCGGTGTTATGTACCAGATATGTAATGTTTATTCACACCTTCACTTTAAAGACCTGATTTTAAAAGGATCCGCAAAATAACATTCTCTCTCTCTCTCTCTCTCTCTATATATATATATATATATATATATATATATATATATATATATATATATATATATATATATATATATATATATGTGTGTGTGTGTGTGTGTGTGTGTGTGTATTTGTGTTTCCACATATGATTTTGCAAGTATTCCTTTAAGCTTTTACTTTGATCATACTACATTAAGTTGTTACATAAATCTTCAATTCTCCTTCTCTTCTGTAATTTCCGAAATGAATTTGGCAAGCCAGACATGGACAGGCGTCGGGCAGTTCTAAAACTGAATATTTAAGTTGCAATCTACAAGAAAAATGGTAAAAGTAATAGGTAAAATACAGCTTTAAGCATTAAAAAAAAAACTCTCGTGCTATGCATTACACGCGGTTCCTTCGTATTATAAAAATTACCTTATTATCATATAAGGACATAGGCAACGTGAATGCAAGTTTACGGCCCAAAAAACATACTATGATTTTTTGGGGTTTAGAAACATTTTAGAATAAGTATCTTCAGTTAAATTTTAACTAATTTTAAACCTAATGAATATATATATATATATATACATATATATGTTATATATATATATATATATATATATCTATATATATATATATATATATATATATATATATATATATATATATATATATATATATTCATATGTACATTTATTAGCCGAACAAACTAACATTTTGGAGAATCATTTCCCATCCTCAGCTAAAAGCAGCACAAAACAAAATAAAGTGCACTAACGGTGGACTCTTCAAAGTAAAAAAAAAATAAATAAATAAATGAAATAAAAAAAAAGGAATGAAAGACCCAATTTACTTAAAAGAAAATGAGATGAATTGTTGAATCTACTCAGTGTCTTCACAAAATTGCAGAATCCAAGAGCTTATCATGTGCCCTTTTCAATATCCGAGTATATCTAAATTCTAAATTAATATTAGAAGTAATTCTTCAGGGATTCCACAAGGAGCGTCCCCGTTAATGCACAGGGGCATTCTTCTCGTGCCTTCCAGATAAGCCTAGGCTTCTGTTCTACAAAATAAATATCTTCCTGTTCTTAGCTGTGGGACTCAGGGACACAGGTTTGACTATGGATCCCTCTTCTAGAGCTTCCCGCAAAAGCTTGGTATGCTATTATTACCTGACCGGTAAAAATGAAGAAAAAACTCACTTAGTTTATCGTTCTTGCTTTCTGCAGGTGGAGAAAAAAGTGCACGCCCTACGAGTTCAATTCAACGAGGAACTAAGGAAATTGGAGAAGAAGAGGTTAGCCTACGGGTGCGACGAACTACCCAGATCGGCATGGCAGTACTTCGATGCCCTCAGCTTCATTGTGGCCGGTTGCAAGAAGAAGAAGGCCACGCACCACCCGCAGGTGATAGCAATGGCAGTAATTGTACAATGGATGGTGAACAAGGTTTAAATGTAGTGATATATATATATATATATATATATATATATATATATATATATATATATATATATATATATATATATATATATATATATTACATTTGCACTAAAGGGAGAATTCACTGAAATATGAGCAAGAAGCCCAGATTAGCCACACTGTTCATCTGGCCCACCCTGATGCACTTGCAAGTATATCATCATCATCATCCCTTCAAAAGCAGTGCAGTAAAATGAGCCTCCGTGAAATTCCACAATTCGTCTTTTCTGTGCTTTATCTTCCACAAATCTCCACTCTCCCCCCCCCCATTCGTTTCATGGTATTTATAAAAGAATTTTTCCTCAATGTTCCTATAGACAACTTTGAATCCCTCTTGTCACCCACCCTATCCCCTTGGGGCCGTGGTTTGAACAAAACTGAATTTTCACTACATGAAGATGGCTGCTTATTATTCTGTCAAATTGTAGCTCTGTTTAGAAGTTATTAAGACTTCTTATCAACTAATGTCTAATTTATCTTACACAAAATACTTTCCTGCACTTATGAGAAAGGTTATGCCGTATGTCATTTACGTATTCAAAATTTATCGGGTTTAGTTTATAAAACGTCCAGGCATAAATACATTAATGAGTATTATGTTCACTCGTTCCAATCTGAAAAGAAAAGTTTTACTAAGATGAGTTTTGTTTAAGACAATGTCCGATACTATCTTCAATGGTCTTCTAGGTCATGGCACCCCTTCTACCCAAGCCCGAGGGGCCACAGCCACTGTCCTTTGAGGAGCAGGCAGTTGCATTAGCGCTGACTACGACAGGTGCCACGGCGCCCCACGACACCTTCACCTCCGCCACGCCTCACAGCACATCTACCTCAGCCGTACCTCATGGCACCTTCCTGGCGACTGCCAAGGGAACCAACGCACAGCAGGGTACCCAGAAAAAACAGCAGTTCGATCCAAGGGTGAAGAAACACGTCCTGGAGAGGGTATTCGACACAGCCAACAAACCGAAAATAGACGAGTACAACGCCTTCAGCGCCTACATAGCGTCGGAGTTCCGCTCCCTCAAGTCTGAATCGGTGAAGAAGAGGCTAAAGAAGAGCATCCTGAGCGCCCTGATGAGGGCATCCGAGGAAGACGATGCCGAGAGGAACTTCGGTTCTCAGCCTTCGTCGCAATTCTTCGATTCCCAAAACCCTGTGTCGTCGGCACCGAGTCCCAGGGGGTCGTCCAGCCCGACGACCTCCATCGATGACCATCATGTGATGGGCATGCAGTCCGTTACCAAGTGAGTATCCAGCTGTTCATCTAAAGATTATTATTACTGCTGTTGGTACTGTTACCATTAATATATAACTTAATCATTACTCCTCTTCTAATACTAAACGCACATTATTATTATTATATTATTATTATTGTTGTTGTTGTTGTTGTTGTTGGCGGCCTGGCAAACCATAGGTCAACGCTTCAAATCCCAAAAAAGAAAGTTTATCTATTATTACTATTATTATTATTACCAACTCAAGTGAGTGTCAGAGCACAATATTACTCAGTTTCACGAGTAAAGTTCGTAATTTCACAAAACAAGAATCATAGAAACCTAAACTTTAGCCCTTTATGTTGTCCACACATTGCCATAATTCCAAATTTTGTGTAAGGTTTTGAAGTTGCTACATTATATTTTCAGAGGGTCGCCTAAGATAAGCCCATTTTCAATTGATCTGTAAAATAATAGTATTGTAACTAAAATTGGTTATATAAAGCATTCTTACTTGGATAATATAAATACAAAAAGTATTTATACTAAATACTGTATCTTCTTCATAGATTAGAATATATCAAGAAATATCTTCATCCAAATATAAGTAAATCAAGGCCGCATAACTTTAACATAAACAGAAAGTAGGTATCCAGTTTTCGTGTATTCGACAGTACTTTGTTTTCGTGCTTTCCTCCAATTCATATGGACAACTGATTCTATTCTAGCGCATAAAATGACCTGCACCCCCGATTTCTTTATCAAAATGACTTATTGTATGCACATCACAGAAATCGAGCCTCATAAGCTAACAAATATGACTGCTCCTGGTTTCAAATACAGGTGGCAGTTCTGAAACAGCGCATCCGAACCGTTGACACTGACTGACGAGGATCTTTCCCCATACAAAATAATCCTTATTTTCAAAACAGCCCAAAGTTCCCAGTAACAACACTGACACTTACTTAAGAGAATTAGCCTTTCCTTAGACATACTAATGTTATTTATAGAATTAACCTTCCCTTAAACTAACTATTGTCCACTCACACAGACTAAAATATGTTTCATGGGATAAAAATGATCCATCTGAAGCGAAATAAACATCGTTTTCAACAACAGGGACTGGGCCTTTGTCGTATGACTGATCTTCATCCATTTGAAGTGTCGACAGATCTATCAGATTTAAAATCTAATCTAAGGCCTTGTTAAAAAAGTAAAACCCTTGTCTGCCAGCAGTCTTTGATCAAATGAACGTATTATGCTCCGGTCCCTTCCTGTACTTTTCAAAACTTACAGCTGGACATGTGATGGATGGATGTTCATTTCTATTTATGCAGAACTTTACATATCCTTAGCGACCTTTGTTATCAACAATGAACAACCACTGACCTGTAGTATAAATAAAAAATCCTCTTCAGGCTACAGCCATCTACTAACAATAATTACCCTTCTTCTGCTGTGCGGATTTAGATAAAATACCTGTAAATCAAAAACACCCTTTAACGTCTACCTCATTCATACTGTTCACTGAATGCCTTACAAAAATCACATAACAGACTTTTGTTTCCTGAAAAAAGACTTGATTTCTAATACTACCTATTTCTTCAAAACATAATGGACTGATATCCAGTCGCAAGGATTGCTTTTTTCCATAACCATCCAAAATGCCTCCTGACCAAACAAAAAAAAAAAAAAAAAAAAAAAAAAAAACGACTGCTACTCGGAGCAATTCCCGTACTTCAACAAAATGCACTGTACATTTATGAGAGTTCATGACACTAAACTCATAAATATATTTTAAATAAATAAAGAAAAACTGTCTTTGCAGCCAAATGGTAGGAATGATAGATAACGTTTTAAGGAAAGGGAGAGCCACAGAAAGACCAGAGGGACCATCCAATGTCACTTCAGAACCGTACCTGTCGCCTGAAGCTAGGCCTATAAAGGAAGAAATGGAAGAGTTCCTGGATGATGAGAAAAGTCGAGAGGGTGCTGCTAGCCCCGATTTTCCTGGCGTTCACGTCACCCTAAACGAAGGTCCTCTTCCACAAAGTACGTGTTCTCTAAAACTCTTACGTAAACTTCTACTTATCTAAAATAATGGAAATATTAAAAGTTCATTGTCTGGTTCTCTTCATCGCCTGTTATTTTTTCCCGGATAACAAGCGCTTTTAGGTTAGGTCAAATCATCTTTCAAGGCTGCTTAAGCGATTGGTTACTTCCGCCTGTAGACCTAGTTACCATCAACCTTCAAACAATTGGGTTGTTATAATTTCAATTCATAATACTGCTACAAAATATCAGAATGAAATCCTCGAATAATAATAATAATGGTAATAATGTGTGAAAAAATCGTGTAAGGTTGTTTCATTAAAAAAACTTTCGCCAGGGAAAAGGAGAAGAACCCAATACGAAGACGTGCAGAGCTCGAACAGAAGTCCTCACAACCACTATAACGACGACCTACGCGACGCCGAATCGGAGGAGGAAGAGCTCTTCGGCAGGTACGTTGCCGCCTCCCTCAAGAAGTTCCCCAGGAGGGCCAAGTCCTTCGCCAAGATGCGCATCCAGCACGCCTTGTTCGAGACGGAGGAAGCCGACAGATTAGGGAAGGAGTACACTCTCAGCGTCAGTATCACTGAGGGAAATTAAGTGAGGGGACAAGGGTTTACCTTCGTCAGTATTTGGCTGCCCCGCCTCTGGCAAGCACGCTGTTCTCTTGACTTCCTCCTAACACCCTCTTCCTCCTTCTCCTCATCTTATATCTCTAGACTAAGTGAATGGCTCGTTGTTCCCTATGCCTGACCTAACTCGAAAAACTAGGTTGAGGCAGAGTCAACAGCAAAATCAACACAGCAATTTTTAGCGAAAGTGTGAAGGAACCGCTGTATGGTGTAAGACCAAACAGAACTTGATTATTCAGTAAGACAGGTGGAGTCACTATAAATCTACATTACAGTACAAAAACTAAGATTAAAAAGTAATATGACTACCACCAGACAAATACTAAATTCACATCAGATAACAGTGATTGCACTAACCCTTACAAAGACATTCAGTAGACGGTTTACACAATAAATAAAAATTAAAAGTACAGACTGCAATATATATATATATATATATATATATATATATATATATATATATATATATATATATATATATATATATATTGTATATATTGCACGTGTATTACTGACTGGAGGACTACGCGGTTATAGGATTTAAGGATACACAAATGAGTCAACGCGCACCCACTTATTAATATGACGTATGAACTATGTACCACTAAAAGTTATGGAGTAGTGTAATAAAACAAGCTTAGGAAAGCTGTGTAGATAAAGTAAATAGAACATTAATGACTGGCATAACAATCAGTTGATAGCATAAGGCTGAAATATGTGGGTGATCAAAGATCGACGTTGAAAACTAAGACTGACGTATCAAATACCTAGAGGAACTAAGCAACTTGCGCTAATTGCTCAGACGAAGCAGCCATTATTAAATTATGACGCCCCAGTATGCAGAACGCGACGTCACGAAAGGAATGCCTAAGTAGGGAGTAATGTTACTGTCGCAAACCGAATGCAATTGAATCAAACCTTTCATAAGACAGGCGATAGACGACGCGTAGCACAGCGGGGAAAGCGGCGGTAGACATCATAACAAGTGTCGAGTGTAAGTGACTGCACCATTAAAAGTGTGTTCTAACTGAAGGATCCATACATTTTGTAAAAAGACAAAAAAATGCAGAGGTTGATGTCGGCTAAAAGAACTGTTACAGTTATCTTGACCTCAGGCAAACAGAAAACAACCTTTTATCTCTGTAACCAAAACAAAAGTTGAATCTGTAAATACTGACTTCCGCAAATCTCTCAGGAATGTGTAATCATGCAAAAAATATTTTTAATGTTTCACTTAAAACGCCACGAAGAATCGTCAGATGAAAGCACAAAGTATAATACTCACAACACAAAAGTAATGTTACAAATACTAAGACCTTTTTAATATTATTAATTATATATTTTCGTAGTTTCTAAGATCGCTTTCTATGGGTGTGCATTGAACACTTCGATATCATTCTCAGAAATAAACATATCAATCTACGTAAGTTTCTTTTCAAGCAAATTGATCCTTTCGTTGTTTAAATTTTATAAATGTATAAAAATTGCCGTACAAATGGATTTGCCATATTTCTTCTTTGAGTGAGCTACAATTCACCTTTTCTTTCCTCTACTACAAATGGGCCTCTCTTATTCTATTAGGAAACTGGCTTTAATCTATCCCGTGGAAGCCCAAGTCATTTCATTATCAGGGAAATTCACCAACTCCTTATAAAGCATTCAGAGAAAAATAAAATGCAATTACTCGTGGCAATGACATTTACATAAACACAATACCTGCATTACAAATTCATACCGGACATTTATTCTGCGAGAACCGAAAGGGTACACACCATAATATCCACGCATAATTTTATTAAGACTACTGTTATTTTCATTACTATTATTCTTACCATTCATAATTAGCATACACTCGCAAGGAATAATCGAAAATGCTATGAATATTCGTAGAAGGCTTCCGCAGAACGAAGTAACCGTGAATGAAAAAAAAAGTCCGTAGATAAAGTTAATTAAAACACAGCTGAAAGTTGCTGAGCGCCAGTCGCCCCCCACCCACAACCCAACTACTTAGAGGAGAAACACAAGAGACAAGGGGAAAAAGAGAGAGGAGGCAGTCTTTCCTCTTTACGAGAGGAAAACTGACTGAAGCAGGAGAAAACAGAATGCAAAATTCTTGGGATTGACGATCGATCTTTCATTACCGAAATAGCGCCTATACGACGCAATACTATTCTTCCACCTGTTTTTCGTCTCTAAATATCATTCGAAAGAATCGAAGGGACTGAGAACTTGATTTACAGTAAAAAGGGAGATAGTTTTCCGTCGTTTCTCTTTTCATGCAACACAGAATTATTATCGTCTACATAAGATGGCTTTTCATCATTCAGCAATATTACTTTAATTTTAAGTATCGTTCACCCACAGACCCAATCTGTTAGTGACCTAAAGTCCAATGGTACTGTCAGAAGCTACATGCAACACATGATTCTTTAATCGTAGCAACTATCCCCTCACACTACTAGTATTATTATGATAATAATTTGCAAATGCCTAACTGGCAACTCCATCCCTCATCATCAGCCTCGCCGTTAGAAAGGTTTGCCTTAATTCACACAGAGAACCAATCTTCGTGGCGTTCCGAATACCGGTAGAGTTTTCGTTAACTAAAAGCATTCTGCGGCTGCTGGATGACGGGCAAAGCTGTAATGATTTTTATAATGCAGTTTGTTTATAGCAACAACAAAGACAATTTCTGTATGAGGGTTAATGTTAGTTCTGAGATGAAAAGTAGACTTCACAACTGACTCCAGTTCTGGTCACAGTTTGGTTTTATCAATAAGCTAAATTCATGGAATATCTGGAAATTACGAATAGACGATATAATAAAGTTTTACATATTATATATATTTATATATACACACACACACATATATATATATATATATATATATATATGTGTGTGTGTGTGTGTGTGTGTGTATATATACACACAAATAAATACATATATATTCTTATATCTATTATATATTTTTCCCATTTTTATAAATATATACCTTCTTTAAGGACTTTTTAGTTAGCTTTGTATACCCGTAGATCAAAATCGGCTGCCCACCACTGAAACCGGCAATTGTTAGTTTGCGTGATGACCGTGATTCTTATGTATGAATACACAGACAGAGGCGAACAGATTTTATAACGTGTTTAACTCAGAGGTGCATTAAGTATCATCAGCTGCTTAATGTTTCATGAATGTAAGTGCAAAGCAGTCGTATAAGGAAAGAAGTCGTGAGTGGAATGTGGAACGACTGGCGTTTGCAGATGATACAGCGTTAGTAGGTGATAATGAAGAAAAGCTGCAGAGACAAGTAAAAGCTTGCGCTTGCTAAAAGTTAAAAGAAATGTTAGCAGGAGTAAAGTGATTAGGGTAAATGGAAGTCAGGCTCTACTAAAATTTGAATGTATATATTTCTTCAATTATTTCGGGAATAAATACAGCATGTTTAATATATATATATATAGACTATGAGTCTCAGATAGGTATATAGCAAGAGGAAGCAGAATGTCTAAATGTGCAAAAAATTTAAAAAAAAAAAAAAAAAGTTTCGTGATGACCAAAATTTTATGTGGACGCTGAATAGGCCCTACACTGATAAAAACGAATTTTTTATAAAAAGGTGCATTATGTATCATGTGCTTAATGTTTCAGAATGTAAGCGCAAGCAGTCGTAAAAAACTGGCACTGGTGAAATTAAAGCTCAGAGTATTTTGAGATGGTCTGCTCATGGGGTAGAATGGAGGACGCTAGGCTGACGAGGGTGTTTAGACAAGTAAGCGAATGAAGCTAAAAGCTTAAAAATGTTGGCAGGATGGTGTGAAAAGGGTCTTTAAGTCCAGAGTAAAATGAGAGGCGCAGTTCTTGCATTATTTCAGCATTAAATGCAACTTCATAGGAGCCTGCTGCGATGGGTCTCAGATAGAAAATGACGTGCAGAGCCTTTCTTTGACAAAAAAAAAAAAAGTTCCCGTCAAAAGTTAATTCATGGACGTTGAATATCAACTGAGACAATATCTTTGTTTTCGTTTACTCTATGGCTATCAAGATAACAGACGCGTTTTGTGTAAAACCTACACCATTGTACATTGAAGGTCAGGCTTTCCAATTACTCATGGGGTAGGAATGGTAGCTCAGCCCTGTTTCCAAGTTTTCATTGTGATTACAAGGTCGACTTCCTACCTGGTAGTAAGTCACTGCCCAAGTCAAAACGGCACAATGGATTTTCAGTAAAACAGGCGGAAATCTGTCCTGGCCAGGAATCGAATTACAAACTCGCTGGTGAAGTGATGCTACTGTAGTACCTTACATACATACATACTGTACACACGTACACACACACACACACACACACACACATATATATATATATATATATATATATATATATATATATATATATATATATATATATAAATACTGAAGAAAACATTTACAAACCTATATAAACATACATTTTATATAATATATACATTTATATATATTTATATATTATATATATATATATATATATATATATATATATATATATATATATTTTTTTTTTTTTTTTGTGAGAGTGTGTGTGTTGCAAATTATACAAACATGCATGCCCCAAGCATTTTATTCAGTTTTGTTGTCTTCTTCAACCGTCCAAACTAGTGATAGGTATCCGCTCGTCTTATAGTCTATTTCAATTGCCAGTGAACCACCAACTTTCGTTTCCGTAGTTCTCGTGACTTTTCGCAAAATTTATCAAAATCAACTTTATATAAATAAATAAATAAAAATAAATAAAATAAAAAAATAAATAAAAGCAAAATAATAAATAAAAATTATACATAAATTAGATATAAAATTAAATAAAAACAAGGAGTAAAATTAAATAAATAAAAACCAACGAAAATAAATAAAACAAAAAAGAAATAAAAATCTAATAAAGAAAAATAAATGAAAAAATATATAAAAATCTTCATTCTCTTTAGACAATTTGTCATTAACATTACATCTACCAGCACTTATTTCAAAGAAAGGATTCACCGAGACAATATGATAATTAAATAAGGAAACCAACTTCAATGACACAATATCCGCAAAATGCAATCAAAATCAATAAGATATCGATACAGCTCCGCAGACAAAGTTTATTTGTGAAGAGGAAAGAACTCCAGGCCAAACATTAACAGTAGGCCTCACAGCTAATGACCCAGTTTTCCTGGTGAGCATCGTAAATCTTCAGACTGAGCAGACGATAGGGATACAAATTTCTTCTAACTTAAAATACAAGCAACGATGCATAATGTTTAGTTCTGAAATTAGAGATATTTCTTGAGTGGAAATCAATCAGGGGGAAAGAAAATGCCTTGGGTGAAAACAGCAAGATTCTACAGGTCAGGGGAAATGGTAAATATTAAAGAAGATAATAAAACTGGCCCAAATCGACAGAATATAGTAACATAACATTTCTAAATTATACGTAGGTAACACAGGAATAAATTGCGATGAAATAACTAATTCTGGAAAAGTAAGAAAGTGTGAACATAACTAAAAGTACCAACAACTTCCAGAGTTGGCTTTATTCTTAGCTATACGTGATTTAAAACAGGCTACGAATGACCCAAATCAAGATAAAACCAACTTGATGAAAAAGCAACAACAAAATGACCTTACTCTTCAATGCGATTACTGACCCATTTCATGAACACATAATAAACAATACACTATTAGTACTCAGTTATAAAGAAGTTCATCTAAATAGTATTACGTAGGAAAATATGACAAAAAATACGACAAAACAAGTAGGAAAATAGATGCAAGAAGAAATAAGCATCGGTAGTGCGCGAAATCTTAACGAGTGATATGAAATTCAAGGTTGTTCTGCTCAACTAGTGGCTGGGTATGCATGTTGGTAGTACTGCAGCATATTGTGTGATGTTGTGTGTATGTATATATATATAAATATATATATATATATATATATATATATATATATATATATATATATATATATATATATATATATATATAATATATATATATATCCTACGTGCCATTCTTCCATCATCATTCAACAACTCTTCGAAATGTTCAGTCTAACGCGAAAGAAAGAAGAAAGAGAGAGAGAGGGAGCATTTCCAAACAAAGCTTCCTGATGTCGAACAAGGTAGCGCCCAGCAGGTGTTTTGGAGGCCCGAAAGCCTAGCCCTTTGTTAAGCAGACGAACGGCCTTGTGTTGACTATTCAGCGTACCGCCCACGCGCGTGCCTCCTACAAGGACTCCTTTGCCCGTTTTGAACATTTACATTTGGCACAGAGAAGCATGCGCAATGCACTTGATGACGTTCTCGGAAGTCATACAAGGTTCTAGCTTCTAGTTCTTAGCTGTCTATACACCCCTCCATTGCAATTGAAAGATGTACATGTTTTGAATATTCACATGCGTTTGGATCAAACGGACCTCAACTGAATTTCATAAATTCATTTATTCTATACAGTTGCATACATTTTTATTATAGCTTTTATTATATTCACACATTTACCTTTGATTGACAGATTTATTGAAAAATCTATGAACAATTCTTGAGATTTTGTTTCAGTTTAGATCATACGAATTTTAAAAGCTCCAAATATACATACACACACATTATATATATATATATATATATATATATATATATATATATATATATATATATATATATATATATATATATATATATATATATATATATAATATATATATATATATATATATATATATACTATATCTATATATAATGTGTAATGTAGCAATGTGTATACAAATGCCTATTAACTTCTCCAAGATCCTTCGTGCTTTTTTTGGATACGCTTGTCACTACAAAGCCTTAAGATCAAGTGCAAGAAATATGAAGAAATTGTGATGTCCATTGTGGAAACGGGCAGGTTCCCATAATCACAACGGGGTCACATTGCCGACCTGACCACGTGTGTGACCCCGTTCTGATTATGAAACCTGGTTCGTTTCCCGCCTGAGCTGGCCTAACTAGGCTCATATTCTACGCTATATCTCAAGCTTTGCAGTGACAAGCGTATTCAATAAAAAACGTGAAAATTCGATTAGTTAAGAAGGCATTGTAATAATACAATTACCATATATATGTATATATATATATATATATATATATATATATATATATATATATATATATATATATATATATATATATATATATATATGTGCGTGTAATGTAAAACTTATATATACTGTATATATAGTATACATATAATTAGTCAACGTTTTGTGTACTTTCTAATTCGTATTGCAAGATATTTTGACTTCTTTATAACCTCTGGGGACATATATCTCAAACAAATAAACCAAAAAACACTAAACTTTATCTGAATTGTATTTTTAAAAAATTTAAAAAATACATTTTTGAAAACATTCCCCTAGAATGGCCTATAATTTTACGTGCAAAATTCTTGACAAGGCACAGCAAAATGTCTTCCACAGTTTTAAAGGCCGACAGTTATCACAAATAGCTCATAATAATTTTGAAGGCATGAATCTGTGCCTAAACTCATGACTCCCAAAACTTAAAAATAATGCTCCTCTTTTTTCAACATACTTTGCAGGAAGAACGATGAATCACAAACAAGGTCAAATATGTCTAGTCAACCATAGCATACGTTACGTCAACCGTAACTCAGGTGATGAAAAAAACTATACATTACACAGAGGAAGGTCCCAAATCTACGGAAACAAAGCAAAGCAAAAGTAATGCCGGCATCGTATACAGTGTGTTACTGTTAAATAAATAAAGGCGACACACACAGTTACCACAAAAATTATTTCACATAATATTATTCTCCAAGACACTGTGATGACCCGCCGATAAAACATTCACCTAACCTCTGCTGAATCCAGGATGATTAGAGAGAGCGCTAGCGGTACAGTTACAAGAATAATCATGCAATCTCAAATAAACACAGTAGACACCATAAATATAAAGAAAGGAAAATAATACTGTCAAAGTGAAAACACAAACTAAAGAAAAAATACATCAATAGGAGACTCTCATTCAGCGAAAGATCACACGGTTAACGGTCAGAGCGGCTTCGATATCCTTAGGCATTTAGTATCCTTGGGCATTTACTTCATACATAACCTCCATCTCTACCCTTCCCTGTTTATGCACGTGCATATACCCATTATACAGTACATTACAGTCGACAAGACCTTCACAGCCGAATACAGTACCAGGCACTTTGACTTTCAGATCTTATTCACCTGCGACAAAACCTTGGAACTTTGATTCAAGATGCCACATTGTATTAAATCTGACTTACAAAAGATGGCACCTTAAGGGGTAGTTTTGATTTTCCGTTTCTCAGTGGCCCTGAACGAAAAAAATAATTAAATTTAATATGATTATGAGTTTAAAGGGAAATGGTAATCCTCAGATTTTCTGCTTATCCAAAATCTTGAAGTAGAAATGGGTTAATCTACGACCCCGAAGCATAACATTCAAAGTAAATACAAGTGTAGATTATCCCCATTATAAGATTTCGCACAAAAGGGCATTGCTGAGATATTAAGTTTATATCTTTAGGGAGAGGTTACTATAGGGGACCTTCGTTATAATCACTAACGGGATTATAATGAACGCTTATTCATACCTTGAAGAGGAGGAGTTGCTGTTTAATAATGACGTATTCACCGTTACAGAGAAAAATATTGCAGTGCGACACACAGTACAGGGGTAGATGAAACCTCATTTCTGAGAGAGCACCTTAAGGCTGTTCTCAGACTTCCTATTCGCGCAGTGCTTTGAAGAATAGGGAATTTAGCATATCAATGGGTTACTCAGCACACTAAAAAATCTGAAAGAAATCTGAAAACCAGATATTATCAAAACAGTAACGCTGCCGACGTTACTTAACATAGTGCTCCGTTTCCTTGACGAGAGAAAGAGAGCGAGCCTCCTGATGTTTTCAAGAAGCTTTACTGTATCAGACACAGACACAGATACTGTCAACTTTTTTGCTGGGTGCTTTTAATATCAGCTTTACTGCAGCGATGATAAGTTGGTGGTCACTGCCAATATGCCAGAGATTTACCCTTGTAAGTTATTCTTAGAAGACCAGACATACAGTTCAACGTCTTTCTGACCACGCATGAAGGTCACAACTTTCGGTAAACTGGTGCGGAAATAAGACAAAACATATGTAGTAACGTAAATAAACTTGACCCAATTCTGCACAGAATGTTCAAAGGCAATTTAAAGATACTAATCAAACTCAATAACACTTGTTGATGCCCTTTGTCGTCTGCCTCTCTTGCGTTAATCAATATCAATTGTTTTAGATCTGTAGAGTTACATAAAATGTACTGAGCTCTGAATGCATTGTAATGGTTATATATCCTCCGCTATTTGTAAAACTGCGTCACAATTTTTCTTTTTTCCATCACAAGCAGTTGCTTGAAAATGCATGACAGGGATGGCACTTCGTTGTTTCAAGTTTCCCATGGCCATAAACTATAAACACACGCGCACAGACACACACACACACACACACACACACACACACACACACACACATATATATATATATATATATATATATATATATATACTATATATATATGTGTGTGTGTGTGTTGTGTATATGTTGTAATAATGACAATCTTATAAATCTATAATATGAAAAAATTAAAACAACGCACAGCAAGATCTTTTGCCCTCACTCTAATGCATTTTCAAGCAAACTGCATTTAATGGAGAAAAAATTTTCAATTAAGACACGGTGATCAAATGCACTTAGGGACATTTGATCCTCGAGGGACTAGTACCAAACACGGTGAAACACATTTGATCCCCGAGGGGCTAGGCTAGTACTAAACACGGCGAAACAGTGTAGATGAATCACTGTTTCGCCGTGTCATCCTAACCGTTCGGGGATCAAAAGGTCCCCCTAAGAAAGGTGATTTTGAAAATTTCAGGGTTTTGCAAATTACCGTAACATACATATATATATATATATATATATATATATATATATATATATATATATATATATATATATATATATTTCAGAACTCTTCCACAAAAAAAAGCACAGAAAAAAAAATAGTACAAAACTACTATGTATTTCAGGAAGTATTAGTCATCGTCCTTTCCCAATATCTTTCAAACCAATCGACTGATTGGTATGGTACTTGAAAACAGTTTCTCACACCCTCCTCTAATTTTTTATAAAATATTCCATGTCCAAACAGATTTTACAGGCACTTTACTCTTGAATTTTTGGACATAGCCAACCTAGCCAGTCAAGATTTATGAATTCATTCGGATAAGCAAACTTGGGGTGCTTATCCCTCCCAACAGCGACCTTTCCTCATTCCTTAAACCTCATTTCCCCGTCTGTCTTTTCATTCATTCCCTCTCTCTCTCTCTCTCTCTCTCTCTCTCTCTCTCTCTCTCTCTCTCTGCTTTCGCAATTTTTGATATGTAATGGAATGTTTCCAGGCACATATTAGCACTGCAATTTTTCAACTGTAGTTGATGAATGAAATGTCGGGTTAAACGACGGGTTTATCACTTGTGTATCCAGTAACTACAGAGAAGGTTGTCCCGTCGCTGTTCAGAGTTGAGGGTTACATGTTGAAATGTCCTCGTAGATGTAGAAATGCATTTGCTATGCGTCTTCTTCAAGTTTACAGCCGGGAGAAAGCTGCCCAAAAACTAAAACTAAATCGAATAGGTAGGATGTTTGCTTTTTAGTTATATCTCAGTCATATATATATATATATATATATATATATATATATATATATATATATATATATATATATATATATATATATATATATATATAATATATATATATATATAAAGGAAAGATAAAATTAATTTATTGACATACATCTACGATATCATGTACATTGTCTCAAATGGTTATAAACGGTTCTGTGATTTTAACCCATTCTTTTTTTTTTATTATATATGTACAACAATGAATTTAGAATATACATGAAGTAACTTTTCACATCCACAAAATTGTACCCAAAGCAAAATCAAAACAATCACATTCATGGAAAAAGTAACATACGCTGCAGGATGTAATGACGTCAAGGAAGAGTAGGAGAAGAATGGGGACAGAAGTTGGGGTAATGAGGAATGTTAAGTGAACTCAGGTCCAAGTTCAGTAGTTACCAAGCTCGTATGCCCGAAAGCGTTAATCAGTTTCCTGGCTACCCCCATCAAGTTCAGTTCCTCGTTGGACAAGTCGGTAGAGTTCTCGGATAGCACTGCTGGGCCCGAGTTCGAGCCTCCGGCCGGCCAATGAAGAATTAGAGGAATTTATTTCTGGCGATAGAAATTCATTTCTCGCTATAATGTGGTTCGGATTCCACAATAAGATGTAGGTCCCGTTGCTAGGTACCAATTGGTTCTTAGCCACATAAAATAAGTCTAAACCTTCGGGCCAGCCCCAGGAGAGCTGTTAATCAGCTCATTGGTCTGGTTAAACTAAGGTATACTTAACTTACCCATCAAGTTCAAGCCTGAAAAAGCTGAATTTGGAAACTGAATTTATTACCAAAAATTAGGGGAGGGCATGAAACACATTCTTGCAAAGTAACACACCGATTCATCAATTAATCTGAAAGATATTGGCAAAAAACGATGAGTCAAACTTCCTGAAATATATACACAGTAAACGATTTTCCTCAGTATATGTATAGAAAATGCATGACGTATTGGCAAAACTTTCACCTTTAATCAAACACGCAAAAGGCGCGAGATGGCGTTGACATTTCTTGCGTGAAAACCTATAAAGTGAAATATTTACCGCCTGACCAAAATATGGGCAATAAATAGGACAATTATAACAAAACTGAAAATCACGAAAAGAATGAAACAACTCTTAAAAAAGATCTTCCTTGAATGATCGTTTAATTTTCTCTAAACCTTAAACATAGTACAGTTAGTAAAACCCTTCGATATTTTAAGCCGTATATACTGCCTCCCTGGTATCAAATCCTCTTACCAGCAAATATAAAACCTCATTCTTTTCCTAAACATTAATATTTTGTCATCGTTTATTTTGATAAGTATGTATTTTCCTTACAAAAATTACATTCAGGTTTCACCTTTATTTTTTCGAATTAATAATTTAAGATCACGCATGTTTGTTTTAACATATAACATCTTCACAACTCCAAAGCACCGAGACCAATAATTAAAGGGATTAAAAACTGAACAGTTGCTCATTACTATTACTTACCTTTCTCGGCGGAGACGTCCTCTTCAGCAGCTTTTCGAAGAGAGGCTTTTTCTTCAGGGGTCAGAGACCTTCGGGAGAGAGCACGCAGCTCATCCTCGTCATCAAGGTCGACCCAAGAGAAGCCCCCACCACCATGTGCATCCGATTCGTCTTCATTATCAGCGACATCGTCGTGATCCTCCGGACGATAATCTTTCAGTATCGAAGCTAAACTTTTCAAGCTGATGTCATCGTCAGGGAAAGTGTCGTCTTCCTCACCCGCTTTCTCACAGATAATATCTTTCCTACAGTATAGAATACTACCTTTGCCCTTATCATTAGCAAATGTCCTAGCATTATTACCCCCTTCACTTGTAGCACCTCTCCCACTGCCCTCGTCTAAGGTCAAGGTGACATCCCTCTTTGCCCTTCTGCCCCGTCGCCTAACCATAATAAAACCTTCGTCATCTACATCATCGTCATGGTCTTCTGGTCGATAGTCCTTCAAGATTGAAGCCAACCCACTTAAACTAATGTCGTCATCGTCATCATCTTCAGCTGATGATGTTATCGTTTCTTTGTTCTTTCTCCTACTTCCCTTGTTCGTATCTGACTCCATAGACTTTTTTCGAGAGAGACTAAAGTTACCACAATGTGCTAACTTGCGGAGTTCATCTCGTTCACTGCCCGACCGCTTAGGAAATCCACCTACTGAGTTGGCCTGGGCAGGATCACAATTTCTAAACACAATACCCAGATTGTTTTGCAGAGTGCTCAGGTTTTTCTGACTATCAACAGTTTGCCTATTAGAACCGGCATAAACCTGCCTTTCACCCATACTACAGGGTGTAGACATTGCTTGTAAACTATTCTCTAATTTGGCCTGCGCACGGAAAGAAGGCCTGGACAATGCATCTAAATTACTGTGTACAAAGCCATCAGACCTAGACAGAGCAGCTAAATTGCTCTGCACAAAATCACCAGGCTTTGGCACTGCACCTAAACTGCTTTGCAAAGAGCCAGCAGAGTTGATCACATCATTCAAATTTTCCTGCATGGAGGAAGAAGCCCTAAGAGTGGCCCCTTCCTTGGATTGCACAAAATTATCAGTTTTAGCCCCTAAATTTCTCTGCACAACAGAATAATGTTCAGAAACCAAACGAGAATTGCTGAGTGAAATGCCATGAGGCCTAGTCGCATCACCCACATTATCAAGCGCAGAACCAACGGGTTTGGGTACAGTTCCTGAATTTCCCCGAATGCTGCCTCTAGGCGTAGATAAAATCCAATTCCCACTTTCCCCAAAATCAACATGTTTACTTAAATCCCCTTGGTTACTGCCCTCATCATTCACACCAAAACCAGCATAAGATCCTAAACAGTTTCCAGCAATACCCTTAGTTATCTCTCCCGCTCCAACCTCCATATCCCTAGGTCTGAAAACCCGAACCCTACCAACGCAACCGTCCTTCCCCAGCGTCAGGTCTACCCCGTCAAAGGAAGTCAAGGGCGTCCCTTTCGGACGCCTGGTCGGCGGCATCTTAGCACCCTTCTTCTGCCTCTTGCCGCCTGACCTGCGCTTGGGCTTTCCAGCACCCACCATTCTACTCGTACCTGGGAACGATCACATCAAGGGTAAATTTTCTTTCAAATGTAGAATTACTGCGGATCAAAAGAATACATTGCATAGTGAATCAGAAAGGATGACTGAATGAATAGGAATGAAAAATAAATTTGTATATATAGATAAGAAAATAATAATGGATCGATCAATGAATAAGCAAGGAAGGATACATTTTATATATGAAAAGAGAATAATAAGTCAATAAATAAATATGAATGAATGAAAGAGTAAATATATAAAAACATAAAGATTACTGAACATACAAACATAAAAAGGATGAGTGGCTATGCATGACATGATGCATGAATACATATGAACCAAAAAATAAAAAAACATGGATAAATATAAAATTATAAAATGACTGGAAGACTGCATTTGCAGAATGAATGGATGAATATGGTTACATTGACTTAAGAATACAACATAAACCAAAGACAAGGCAAAGTGACCTTGGGAATATAAACGTCACAATTACTTAGCACTATCAAATAACTAAGGTTTCTAAAATTCTAGAGTAAATCCAAGTATTATTTTCATAAAATCTATACCACTATCATATCTGCAAAGTACTTCTCCTCTATATTTCTTTTGCTTATTGCAGTACAAAAATCTTCAGCACCACACATACTGTATTACAAGGGTTATGAGGTGCTGATATCGAGAACATAAACAAAAACAGGGCACACAAACCGTGATGTGGTTCTGAATATAACAGTGATCACATAAAATTGTTTATGCTGCAACTGCTCATGCTCTGTTACTCTCCACGTTTTAATAAACCACAAACGTTACGTGTGTGGGTTATATACGTTTAAAGTTACGAGCATTGCCAAAACCAGTAATAGCAAAGTTACGCAGTTTGAAAAGTTATGTTCGAGCTCACTTATCAAGGACATTTGTTAACAAACAAATTCCTTCAAAATTTTTCAATTCTCATAAGTAGATATGAAACAAACCTTTCTATGGTGTTAAAAGTACAATATGTAATCAATTATAAAGCAGGATTATATTAATGCTGTAATACCAAAGGCAAAATACGCAGTTTTAACTACATCTTTGTTAAACTATCCATTCTATTTTTATATATTTGTTTCCTTCAAGTGGAAGGTCATATTTGAACTTTGAGTTCGATGACGTCAAATGAAACTATACGAATTCATCATTGGGATTCTAGCGACATCAAAAAATAATGTCAGCAAAAGAAAAAAAAATAATAAACGTTTGACATTAAGGTAGCACAAAGGGTGACTGATGAGCGTTGGGGATGGTTTAACATCTTTCATGAAAATAGGGGTCGTTCTAAATTGGCCTGAGAATGTCGTCTGCTGCAGAGCTACATACTACAGCCATCTGTAAACATGAATGTAGTTGAATGTAAAACAAAAAAACAAACGAATAACATTTCTCACTACTGATAAAAGCGGAAATGTCTGCTGATATATCGGAGAAAGTCAAATATAACGAGCTTATTACGAAGTTGCAGATATTCTGAAACATATGTTAAGTTCTGGTCTCTCATTTCTTTATGGGAATGATCACTGCTGTAGAAAACCAATGGTCAAATACACCTACATACAGAATGTATCCAACAAGCATAATATAATACAATAAACAAAATCGTAACTGATACACAAAAAGTACTCATACCAAATGAATTACAATGTGCTGAATGGAAAAAAATTTACCTATTTACCAGATACACGTTATGGAAAATCATCCACTAAACAAAATGTTATAAATGGTCAATACGTACTAAATGAACAAATAACTAATTGTACTCGACGGAGAAATCCGTACGCAATGGTTGCTCAGTGAAAAATATCAAATACAAAAAGCAACCAATTTACAAAATGTACCCAAACGCCAACAGAGAAATTTACCACACAGATTAAATAAACCATATCGACATGATGCATCCGGTGGGCGAAACTTGTCCCAATATAGTATACCCGCTAGACAAAATATACCCATTTGGACTATTAGGTACATTGAGTTTGTTACTTGATTTTGTTCACTGGATATATTTTGTCCATAAGAATACAATCTGCCTACTGGAGTGTGTATTCATCAGGTATTTTTAATAAATAAATTGAAATTTTGTTTCGTAGTGTAAATTTATGTTAGATACCTTTGCCTGGTTACTTTCTGTTAATTAGTTGCATATTATACACTGGGTACATTTTGCCCATTGTTTATTACTAGATACATTTTTGTGCTTTGTGTTTTTCGTCGATGACTAACCTAACATACTACCACACGATTCAAAAATATCCACCAGTTCATAAGAATCCAGTGGATGTGACTCATTGATGTTATATCAGAAGAAGACATCCCCTGCGCTTTCACAGTGATTGGCAACGTTTCTCGTTTTAAGTTCATGGTTAATATCGCTACTTACAGATGGCACTAGTAAGCACTTCTGCAGACAAATGCTAATCAAATTAAAAGTACATAAGAAGATGTGTTTAAGAGGAGTTCTATGTTTCTGTATGTTACAGCTTATGCTCGGGAGACTGATGCTAAATGACCGTATAGGGTTTCGTTCAAAATTCACGGACTGGCAACTAACATGCTCCATATTTATCTATTATTTTCAATGCGAAAAACATTTCTTACACACAATAGGGCCATAATATGTTTCTTAAGGTGAATCTATCATATATTTCAAACTGTAAAGAAAATTTCACGTGTAAATTTCGGAAAAAACCAGTTACAGAAACATTTTCAAAACTTTCGTTCTCATCGCCGATGCATTAGACTAAAAAAGTTATCATCAAACCTCAGTTCAAATGTTAAAAAACGAAAAAAAATTGTCATAACAGTAATGTGCTTCCAATGCAACCATAAAATTTTAATAGTCCTATTTGCTTGTTTTTACGCCTCAGCGCTGAAAAAAAATTTACATAAGTAAACGCAAATTAGAATACATCCACTGATATCAACAGGTAACTAGGCGTGTGTGAAGCAACCATTCGGTGGCGGCGCAACTACTGGTGTAACATAGGTCTGCACCAGTCTGCACTACAATGAGTAACGACAATGACATTACCTTGGAAACCGTTTATTTTATATTTGTTAGAGGAATGTTTGGATTTTCATAAAGAAACTTATTTACAAGTTATGTTTCTTAGCCACTTCAAAAATTATGGCTTACTAGCAAATATTCGCCTATGCAATTATTTTTTATTAAGCCAAGATTTTGTTCCCAGGCCTAGGTGTATTAGATTTCTTTACTTACTATAAATACATCGCACTTAGCATTCACATATCTCTATTAACAATTTCTGACCAGAAGCATATGAAGTTATCTGCATTCTTGCACTTCAAGTTACCTTATGAATGAATAAATTATACAAAGCGAGCAGGAGCACTTTTAAGAAAATATATTTTAAGCCAGTATTAAAAAAGACAATTGCCTCCTTTTCTTAGATGTTTTAATGCATAAAGAACCATTTTCAATGCAAATTCAGTATTTATAGGAAACCAACCAACAAACAACTCCTGTCCATTTTTATTCAGGCCATCACCTTAATATCAAAATATCGATTTTTCTATTTCTATGTTTTAAAACATTACATGTCAGTCCACAGTATTTGGATCAAAAAGTGAATACATAAGAAAAATAGAGACAGATTTATGTTATCCTTCACATATACTAGATATTTATTATATTAAAGCCACAAAAGTTTTATGGTAAGTAACATGGAGAAAGAAACCTAAAAAACATTCTCAGCTTGCCTTATTTTAGTTTTTGAAAACAAAATCATCAATAAACTCTTTTAATGTCAACTTTGTTTTCCTATAATAACACACTAAAAGAAATGTTAATAAAAAATAGCCCTAAGGAAAACAACAACATATGAAGCCAGTCTCAATACCACACAGGAGACCTTCCTCCTCCCGACATTGGCGCGAAGGGCGGCACCTACTGGCACCCCGGATGAGCAGACCAATCAAAACGTCCATCCGCGGGCAGCAACCACTCCGAATAGTACACTCATTAACGTGCGCTCCAGCGCACACGCACGCAAACGCATACAACCATCACCGTGCGAGAGGGCTTCGCGAGGAGAATGCCTCAGGCAGCCAATGAAAAAATAGACCTGATCAACCCCCTATATATACCGCCTGACGCCCTGTGTCTCCCAGACTCATCCAGCGTCAGAAGATGACCATCGAGCTGATCGAAACATGTCGACAGAAAAGTACTGAAAAATACCAGACAGACGTCAGAAAAGAAAAAAATACCATAGAAAATCTACGGATTTATATACCAGGTTTCAGTAACCTGCTGTAATTTAAAATAAAATTTCTGCTATAAGAAATACGCTGTTTCATCCATCAATACGAGCATTGGACAATTATTGATAAAATATTGATGTAATTTTGAAAAGAGAATTATTAGAAGAAATTGCGAAAACTCAGTATAAAATCAGTTCGCAAAATCAGCCATTTATTCAACAAAACTTGCCTTAAGAGGTCTTCTTCCTTCCGTATTATTATTAAGAGAGGGCAGCAGACCCTCTCTTAAATAAGGCAGGTTAAATAGGATAATGCATAATTAGAAGTTAATTTATACTAGTATTCTCAATTTTCCATATAATTCCTTCCTTTCCACCTTAATATTGGACGATTGCCCATTCGTATTTTGGCAGGAGAGATATGTGTCAGCAGAGTTTTGCAGCAGTTCTGATTCTCTATACAGCAGGCGATCCCTAGGAAAAAGAGCTGTGGAGGCCAACCCTCAGAAAGAAGAACAAATTTGGGAGGTAAAGCGCCAGGAAAAAGGCAGGTGGCAAACATAAAAGCTCCCACTGCCAGCGTCCTAGCAAGTGAACCAGTCAGGAGGCTCTATCTTGCTGACAGTCTTTATCACACACCCCACTCTCAAACAATGGAGATTGGGGTGAGTAACACTAGGAAAGAATCACTGCCAGTGGATGAATTAAAGGCTCCTCATTGGTTTGCTCATGAGGACAATTACTGCCCACGCTGCTCAGGAAGCCCTGCTGATGGAGAAAGCCCATCTGAATGCTGCGGGAGACTCTCTTAGCGGACATTGGTATGGATGGCTTTGCCACCAGGATCCTGGCAAGCAGACAATCAGGAACCTCCATCCACTGGCAGTGATCTTCCCAGACAGCCATCTCCAGTGCTCACACCAGGGGAATGGTATAACCATCTGTTGCACCACAGTATGCAGTGCCAGAGAATGGTGGGGTGGGGGTCGATGGTGATGGAAAGATCACCGCGGTGGATGGAGACTCCTGATTAGCTCACTCTGAGGATGCTGACAGGCACATCGTTACCTTCTCATGTAAAGGCAATGTCATGGCCAATCGTAAATCTTTGATTGGTGCTGGTTGGTCTAAATAAGTATATTCCTTCTTCTTGTCTTAGATTCTTCTGCATCTTCTTCATCACCTTCTGGCTACTACGTGTGAATTTTGCTGATGAGGGCATCATCTTCTTTTTATCTTACAGTGACTTCCTTTTCTTTCTAGTTTGTTGTTTTGAACTTCAGCATACATGATTTGTTGCTTTGTTATTTTCAAAGTCTGCAGAATTCCATCACCTTTCATCAAGCCTTTTGGGATGAAATGGTATAGGCAATGCATTTAACTTATAGAGTTCAAGGAATGTTTGTAGAGTAACAGCCAGCACAGATGCATCAACTGGTCTTTCACGTGTGGCCTCTTGGCACAAGCAACAAAACTTCAGTTGATGTACTGTCTCCCTTCCAGGAAGATGTTGACTTCCAAGTCCTGCCATTGCTTTTGTTCTATAGGCCGAGGGTTTATCCTTTTGCCACCTATATAACATATGCACTTTCATATGGGATACCTAGGCTCAGATATGTCATAATCCTACCCTGGCCCGATCATTTCATCAATGCTATTTAATTCCCGTGTGATCTGCCTACACCATCTGAACGACTAAAGCCCACCTCCCTTGGCTCAGCTCCTGCGCTGGCACATCCTGTCAATTCAGGTGCAGCTGTTTAACTCTGAAGTGGGGCTATAGCTAAACAGCATTTGGGAAACTAATAACAAATCTCTGTCATTGCCCCAGCACTAAAGCCATGCCAGTTTCACAGCTATAAGTGTCCCAACCAATGTTGCCCTGGTAGCACACTGACACTACACTATTACACTTTTACATTAAACTTATTGCCCATTTTTTCGTGGGGATGAAGTAGATTAACAGATTAATTGATTTTAATCTACAAAATAATGGCTGATCAGGCTGAAGTTACCCCAAATCCATGCTACCCACCTTTGGCCTCATATATGTGAGCTTAAGTACCAGTTTTTGGCATTTTGGCAGACACATTTTTGATACAGTGACAGCCATCTTGGATATTTCTATGCAGAGAAATGATGTATCTACATAATATAAAGCTTGTTTTAATATAAACTGGGGGTGACTTAGGGATTTGAATGTGATTAATCAATTAAATGCCAATATTAAATATCCACCAGGACGCCATTTTGAAAACCTGTCGGCCATCTTGGAAAATGGCAAACTTTTGTGTGGCGGAGGTTGATAATGAGACCAAGGGACAAGAAGAATAGTGGGCAAGTTTCATGCTTGTATCACGATTTGCACTTTTCCCTATTTTTTATGATTACCGCTCCACTACTAAAGCAATGTCAGTCAGTATAAACGAGATTCGGCGCTCATTGTCTGAAACTGCTTGTATTAAATAAAAACAAGCACCATGAGTCTGTCTCAAATGTCATGGAAACTATATAAAACAGACCACGCGTCCTCTATGCTTTGGAGGTACCTAACGAACTCAACTTTCCTCTCTCGCCTGTCATTTAGAAACTGATTCTATAAATAGCTTTCCTCAGTACTAGTAAAACCACTATTGCTCGTAAAGAGGTGGATACTACCCGTCATATGCTGTTTTTCCATTTTCCTTTTGTTTTCTTTATAAGGACATTTCCTACTTCATAGGGGTTATTTCTACCCAGATTTTAACACAAATATATATATATATATATATATATATATATATATATATATATATATATATATATATATATATATATATATTCTCTATAAATAATGTATTAAATATTATTAATATATATAATACATATCTTATGTATATATATATATATATATATATATATATATATATATATATATATAAATATATATATATATATATATACTATATATATATATATATATATATATATATATATATAAATATATGTGTGCATACCTTTATAATTATTTTGCAAAATACGTCACAGGAAACAAAATAATTGGCTATATTGTTAATATCAAAGAAGGATGCCCTACAGTTTATTTACACAATGTGCAATGAAAATATAATCCACATATCTACAAACAAAATAAACTCAATAATTCATAATTCGCAAGAACGGCTAAGGCTACGATCCCACTGAGAATAACGAGCTATAAATCATCTGATATCGAAAGGGAATTTAACCATAAAAACGACAAAAATCCCTACCCTAACCTTGCGTATGGTCATCTCTAAACTAGTTTTTAAAGACATGGTTTGGGTGTAACCTAAGGCCATAAATATTGGTTACGACCTTAAAAAGTACTGCAACAGTTTTAATTAGTTTTAACAGTATTATTTCTGAAATTTAATTTAAAACAAAATATATTAACTCATAGAGAAAGTAGACAAAGTAATGTCAGATGTAGTACCCAAAGTATCTTTAATCCATTCACTGTTGTGGGGTAATAATACCATAGAAATCTCCAACGCCGGCGGCAGGCGACATCTATGCAGTTAACAGATAATTATAAATTCCAAATGATTTCCGTTAAAAATTTTGCTGGTCAATACTAACTGCCTTCAAAAACATGTTTGCACCTTGCTGGTCATATGCAGCAATACAAAACGGTTTAGGTTTCCGTGTTATGCTATCTTCTCGTTAAAAAAAAAAAGAAGAAAAAAAACTATGATTCTAAATCGGTAAAATTTTAGAAGTTGCCAATATAAAATAATACCACGTAACCTAAGGGTGTTTACTGGTTACAATTTTGTCCTATTAGCTATGGAGGTGGTTGGGGGACTGGTATTGTCTTACCTTATAAGTCGTAATTTGATGAAGAGGTCTTTTCAAAAACGTAGGTTACAATTTCATATCGTGTATTGGCAACTTATAAAATAATACCTCTAAATCAATCTGATCTCCAAAAAACGAGACTGTGAATTTATGCTGCTGGATAAACTCTTCCAACCATAGCCTAACGACAACCACCGTGAAAAGTATCACAGTAGCATAAACACGGACCTGGTTACCGTAGGCTAGCTAGGCTAACCTTGAGAAATGTTTTGTTATTATTCATTCGGACATACATTTAACCTATAGCTACTACTACAAAATGAAACTAAGTATTGAATACGTAAAAAATCATACATTTTACCCTGAACTTGGGGATAAAACACCAAAGTTAAATGCACGTGCCATTTAAAATCTCCAGGACCGAGGTGAAACGTGTCTCCCGTCCGGGTGTCAACATTGCTCATTTTCTTTAATGAAATGAAAATAGAAAACGTAATCGTCACTACATTTAGGGGATCGCTTGCACTTATCTACGCACTTGGCAACAGAAATTAAAGCATCATCGATTAAAAATAGAACCAGATGCCTCAGGCCTATAGCCCACATCAACAAAATACAAGATGCAACCATAGAAGTGTCACTTGGCTATGTCAGCGCAACGACCGCTCAAGGGCATCATCAGCTGATGAACCATAACAAAAAATGAGACATGCAAAAAAGAAAAAAATGAAGCATTCTGACACGAATTTTTCGTTTTCGGTAACACACAAAGGTTGGTAAGATATTTTTGCACTAGCTATTACGACTCAGTGCCATAAATTATTAGAAATTACAAGCTGGAGCCATGATAACTAATAATAAAAGCCTGGCAAAGATAATATCTCACCCGTTCACTGAACACGATGCGACTCGCCTCTCACACCCGGCAACTCAAGCATAATGTCGGGGTACCGTGCCAAACTCAATTGGTCTTACTTGTATAACACACATTCCGTGATCAAGACATTGTTTGTATACATACTAAACATATCGCGTATACGTACATAACCTTGTTACTTTTACATATCATGAAAAAAGTTATTGAGACGACAGAGAAAACCAAAGATTTATTAGACCCCGATAAAGTGAATCAAGATGGAGGGCTCTTAACGACGGAGGACATCCTATTGCTGCATTAGTCTTTAATATGGGAGCGGCTCATCACGTGACGGACCACCTTTGAATGCTTTGATTATCTCTAGTATACTCATTAGTTTCTGAGCAACCATTTTTTCAGCCTTAAGCGAAATTTTATTTTAATTTCCTTTTAAGCTAATAAATCAAGGTTATATTGCTTAACCTTGAAATAATTAAGATACACGAATCTTTTATTAAAAAATATATAAGTACCAAACAAGAAATTCAGTATACATTACGTTTAAACAGACAGACCTCGCGCTGGCATAAGACCAGCTGAATTTAGAACAACAAAAACAGACATATACCCCAGCAAGATCTTGCGACTCGTCAATTTACAGACGTACATTTCTAAGAACGTGACATTTTTGTGGGCGAATTAAAAACGCATCCTCATTAACGACAATCTTAGCATAAAGCCAGTAGACAAGAATATAAAAAGAACTCTTCATCCACGTGAGTTATGGGGCTAATGCATGTTAATTTTTACAATTAATAATATATATATATATATATATTATATATATATATATATATATATATATATATATATATAATATATTATATATATATATCCTATATATATATATATATATATATATATATATATATATATAATACTAATACAATTGTGACATGCACCAGAGATAAACAAGTCACCGACACTTTAAATGCCGAGTTGTGGTTGAAGCCCCTAAACAGAAAACTCCACATTAACCTCTTCATATGCCTAAACAAAAGACTCATCAACAGCATCATCATCATCTGTACACACTAAATCATTCATCTCTATCTTGTATACTTCTTGAATGTTACGGTTCTTTTCCATTGCCTTTTCCATACCATCTAATCCAACAGTCTCCTTCCCCTTAACGCCTCTGAATTATGGCATCTTTTTACCCGCCTACTGTCCTCTATTTTTTGCACACGACTAAAGCATTTAAAAAGAATAATTCATCCTTCTCATACACTAACTTGTTTACCACCACTCCTACGTATCTCCACTTTTCTCCCCATTTCAGTTCTGATTCAACAACCTATTTTTTTTTTTTTTTTCATTCTAATTCCACATCCAAACTCCATTTCTATAAAGCCGAGTCAGCTCAATAATCACTTCATACACTCCGACCTTGGCTTCCAGTAAACACACTTAAATTTCTTCCCGACCTTCTGCACAAAACCTACTTCCTTCTTTGCTTCATAATATAATCTATTATATATACTATCAAATACCTATACAAATCTACCTTTTAAATTCTTCCTGCATCCTTATTGGCATTTATGCTTCATCTTTACAGTTTCATACATACCAGTACTATTATTCTCGTTCACATTTCCTCTCGACTTTCTCTTCCTACAAATGCTTTCAGACTTTCACTAGTTTCTATGTATCTTCGCTATTTACAAGCAGTTCTGTATTATCTGCAAGTATGAGCCACATTATACTCCATTCATGCTGAGAACTCTTTGTTGCTTGTATTCCAAATGTTATTTTTTTTTTCAAGGTTTCTTTCTATCATATATATGTTGGGATCATTCATGCAGAGGATTCACTGTTGCTAGTAATCCACGTCTTTTGTGAGGGTTCCTTATTTTATCCTACATTTTACACCATACCAGTCAATCTTGTGTCTACATATTTTCCATATGCATCATGGAACGGAATGGAATATAGAGTTTAGGCCAAAGCCAAGCACTGGGACCTATGAGGTTATTCAGCGCTGGAAAGGAAACTGAGAGTGTGTAGGTTTGCAAGGTGTAACAGGAGGAAAACCTCACAGTTTCACTATGAAATAATTGTTAGGAGAGTGGATAGAAAGACGTAAGATAATGAATGGAGGTACAGTAAAACAAATGAAAAGGGTTGCAGCTAGGGGCACTGCAAAGAACCTTTAGTAATGCCTACAGTGCACCCTTTGTGATGCACTGACGGCACTAACCGTTAAAGGATTCATATGCATCATGAAAAAATAATTTTTAATCTTAACAATTAATCATTTGTACCTATATACTCGACACCTTCAACATTGGCCTTGTCAATTATGCTATCTCTTGCCCTTTCAATCCTTATGTAATTTTTCTTACTTTTTGGTCAAAATTCAAGTACATCTTTTTTCTGGTGTATAAAGTAATGTTATCCCCTTATAATTCTTAACCTCGTATGTTCTCTTTAGCCTTATTTAATTTCCATTCCTTCGTAACTTTCTTATCCAGAGAGACCTTACACATTCTGGTCAGCTACACCACAGCATCTCGCATATAATTAGACTGAAATTCTTAATTGCACTTGAAACATCTAACAGTCATTTCCTAAAGCATTCCCAAACTTGCATTAGCCCTTTTTATCTGTAATTCAACCAGTCATTAAAATACTCCACTGACCCAGGTCTTCATTTGCTTCAGACATCTCTCCTTTAGCTTCCTCCTTCCACTACTCTGTGTTTATTTCCTCTTCCTACCCTTCTATAACAACAAATGCTCTCTGCTAACAATATGAGCCCCTCCCCATCCATTCCACACCCCTTCCATTTAATGTCTTCAACCATACTCCTTGAGGAAGAGGCTGAACTGCTTCTTTGAGCCTCTGAAGATGAACAATCTGCTGAGGAAGTCCCTTTCCCTGATACTTGTCATCCTGAACCTAATCTTACAAAATTTGCATTTTGCTCTAGGGAAGTTAGAAAATCCTTGATAATCTTGATAGATTGCAAAAGATCCTGACTGTTTCTTCCACCTTTTTTAAAAAGGTCTCTAGCATGTTGTCTCCCAAGACTTAGTAGCTTCTATAGATTTTTATGTTGAAAGAGTACCTTTCCAGATGAGCACTTTCATATAAACTTCATAATCTTAGAGTGGGTGGATGTATTTCAGGTTTACTTCAAGATTTCCTTACAGGTAGGCAGCATCCAGTTGATGTCAATAGGATCTTTGGCAAACTAATACCTATTGTGTCTGGAGTTCCACAAGGTGGTGTTGTTGGTCCACTGTTATTTTTAGTGTATACAATTGATACGGTTGTTGGCTCGAAAACACAATTGTTCAGTATTCCAATGATGCAACACTTGCGAGTGTAAAAGTCCCCACTTGCAAGAAATGAAGCTGTCCCTAGTCTTAACCATGACATGGAGCAGATTAATGAATAGTATATAGTAGTTGGTGGGCTACGATGCTGAACTACAGTAACACACACTATAGATTAGTAGATCTTGTACTGATTTTCCTCCCATCCTCCCCTTTAGGTGGATGGAACACTGCTAATGGTCTCAAGTTTTAACCATACTTGGTGTAACTTTTGACTCGCACCCAGCAAGTGTCAGCAAATGTTTTATGGAGGGCCTTATATGAGTGATAAAATCAATGCAACCTGTTTTAGGGCATCTGTCCTTCCTTTACTCGTATACTGTTCTCCTGTGTAGGTGTTTGCCTTTGCTAGATTTATCTCTTTTAGGCAGAGTGGTTTGAGGTGATAGGTTTCTGTTTCTTAACATTAGCAGTTATGACCTGGTCCACTCACAGATTGTCAATTTTTTGTAAGTTGTATCAAGTTGTATCTTAACAGAGATCTCACATTCACAATTGATCCTTGATCTTCTTTTAATAACTCTCACCAATTTATATATTAATTTGTTACAAAAATTTTTCTTTTCTAACACTTGATCTCTTCTTTTGGCATTTCCTAATTCCATATTTTTTTAAGCCTCAATTTCAAGTCAATGGTCCTTTGGGCTTGTTCCATATGAATAGGGTTATTCTTCTTAATAATAATAATAATAATAATAATAATAATAATAATAATAATATCAGTACATCAAGGTGATGTGCACCTTACTAACTTCAGGAGGATTTGAACTGCCCTTGATGTGGACACTAACTGCAGCTTCACAATCGCTCATGCAACTGTCCCCATCAGAAAGGATGCACACACATTAAAGACCGTGACACTCAGTGCTTGTTGGGAGCCAGTATAAAGTAAGGCAGTCAATGATTTCAGAGGTCTCCTCCTTACAGAAGATGGAAGGAAAGCTTCACTGACATGATCGAGGACAACATCAAGGAGCATGTGTTCAATAAGGAGTTCAAGACCTATTGAAATCCTCTACAGGGGAAGATGATGAAGATTTGCCAGAAGAGCCATCAGTCTGGACACTCGAATAAATTCACAATATTGTTCTGACAAGCATAAACATTAGCAGAGCTCATCTTCCTTCAAGATGATCCCTCAATAGAATTGCTTATCACCTGAGAGACAGCATGTCTCCAACCTTTGTATCATATGTTTCATAGGGTAATGAAAAAAAAAAAAAACTTCCTATTATAATGTTTTCCAGCCAAGTAACTGCAATTATGAATTCATGACCATCACCCACATCCAGTCTTCTACTATCCATGCAGATTTTTATTTCTCAAAATTCTTGGATTCCATTTACCCTCATTACCTATCTCTTCCAGACATTCCCTTGAAAACATTTTACAGCTATTTTAAAAGAGTACAGCTTTCCTTCACCATCATCAATTAATGCTAACATTTGCAAATATTTGCCACTCCCTTACTATATTCACTGACATTGATAGGACAAAACAGTCTAACTAGTAAATGGACTAACTCACTCACTTTTTACGCAAAACTCATTTTTAATGAAAACTTTTTTTTTAATAAAGAATAGGCATCTGGTATAATTCTATGGATATCTATCCATGCTCATTAAGAATTATACAAGTCAACACACAATGAGCATGACCTTTAGTCATTTTAACCCAAAAATAGGCCCCAAAAAGTGAATGCTTCAAGGTGTGACTAAACTATTAGTGAACAAAAATATATATTGCTATAAACATACTGAATGTGAGTAAGTTATGAGTAATGAGTAAAATATGCATAAACTTGGAAATTTCAACCCAAAAACTGGCCCAAAAAGTGCATGACTATTATAATCATAATGAACACCTGACTGTGAGATAAGTTATGGGTATTGAGTGTAAAAACATATAAGTAAACTCAGTCATTTCACCAACAAAAAACAAGGTAAGTTTAAGGATGAAAGCATATGTGTAACTAATAAAATCATAAATGTCTGATTATGGGTAAAATCATAATCAACAACTGACTATGTGAGGAAGTTATGAGCAATGAGTAAAAAAAATGTGTAACTCAGTCACTTCAACCCAAAAATAAAGGTAAGATAAGAACATAGATGACAGCGTAAGTATGACTATTACAATCATAATGAATGCCTGATTGTGTAAGTTGTGAATAAGAAAATTGCAAATAGTTGGTCATTTCAACCACGAGTAATAAAATAAGGATGAAAGCATAAAGACTATCAAAATTATAATGAACATCTGATTACAAGTAATAAGCAAAATACAATGTGTAAACTCAGTCATTTCATAACCACAAACTTGGCCCCAAAAATACATAAAGAGAAGTGCAAGTATGAAAATGAACATAAGACTATTATAAATCATCCATGCTCTTGCCTTTATTTTCGGGACTGAAATGACCAAGTTTACACATTTTCTACTAAATACTCATAACTTGCATGATCAGTCATTCATTATAATTTTAAATGCTTCCATCCTTATTGCACTTACCTTTTATTTGAGGTGGAAATGCCTGAATTTACGCATTTATGTATATTTTACTCATTAACCATAACCTGCTCATATACTAATAAATGCCTGATTATATGAGCAGGTTATGGATAATGAGTAAAAAATACATACATGCCTAAACTCAGTCATTTCAACCTCGAATAAAAGATAAATGCAAAGATGAAAGCATATGTATGGCTATTAAAATCATAATGAATGATTATACAAGTTATGAGTATTTAGTAAAAAATGTGTAAACTTAGTCATTTCAACCCTGAAAATACAGGTAAGAGCATGGATGAAAGTGTATGTATGACTCTTGCAAACATACAAACACCTGATTATGCAAGCTACAAGTAATGATTATACAAATGCATAAACTGTCATTTCAACCCTCAATTTTGCCCCTAAAATTAAGTTACCTGCATAGATGAAAGCAATAAAAAAGCAGGTAAGTGTAAACGGCTTATAACAATGGTGAAATCAATAATAACAACTAATATTAATCAAAGTAATGATAACATTAACCCTTAAGGGACGGGCTAATAATTATATACAGTATCATGCAACACCCGCGGGACTGGCAAACTTTATGGTTGGGCAGTTTACGAAAAAACACATCAGTGGAAAGCGGAAGGTATGCAAAAGCACATGGTGCAAGGAAAAAAATTCTAAAAAATTTTCCCTACCTTCCATGAGAAGTTGAAAGTGACTACAGTTTTTACAACCCCGTGTGGGGCCTCTTTCAAAAAACACTTGTGAATATTACCAAGCTATACATGTTTTTTCTAATAATTTTTGATTTTTGTAAAATTATAATTACAGCTCACACAATATCATAACAGAAAAGAAATAAAATCAGTAACAAATTCTGAGCATATTTGTTGTAAAACATTTAAATTTACTGAGATCGGGAAATGCAGTAACTTTTTTTGGATTTTTACATGTTTTTTCTAATATTTCTTTGCAAAATTACAATTATAACCGACATCATATTGTAAAATTAAGAACTAAAACCAACAGCCACCCCTGGATATATTTATGAGCAAATAAATAAAAAGATGTCATGGGAGAGAAAGGAGCAAGACATTCCCCCTTCTAGGTAAGAACAATACTAAATTCCATGAGACACCCATGACTGTGCTGAGCTGAATTCTCTAGTTGCCACAATTCATTTATGGGCCCTTGAAGTATTGGAAAATCTTTCCTGCTCGATAGAGCCAAATCGTATGGCGCATAATATTAATACTCCTCAGAGGGGATCCGTCGACCACCCAAAACCTGTTAGGTCCTCTATCGAGGGGACCCGGCCATTAAGGGTAAAGAGAATATCTCTGTTTTTCTACTAAGTAAAACAAGTAATTACTGCAATAACAGCAAAGTTCAAGGAATATCTTTTGCACCAAAAACAAAAACATTCCCAAATGAAAATCTAACAATCACCAATGCTTCATCCAAATTTTCCTTGTTATTAGAACTGCTTCGTCACCCCATCTATTTGCACTGTCCCATTCACTTGATGCCATCTTAGCCATTTATTTTTTCATAATAAAAATATCATTAGTAACAAACTAAGGGAACATTTAGTACAGAAAGAACTCCACAACTCAAAATACATGTACAGCATAAGAAATAAGCAGGCTCTTTTAACTGTTGGTTATGTGGAATTCTTTATGTGTGCAACTCCCTTCCTCTTGATTGCTACTGGTGAACACATTGCCACACCTTGTGTTTAGCCAATAAAGGCAGTGTCATTTTTAACCTTTAACTTATACAGCAATGTCTCATGGAGCCAGAACCATTCAAAGGAGACAACTAAAATATTGTGCTTTTACAGACATGTGCCTTATATACAAGCAAGTAAAGGTAAAATTGGTCTAAATACATGTAGCATGACTTTCTGAAGCTGTTGGGATGTAGATAGCTCAGTTTTGATCGAGATGGTGTCTTTGCCCTCTCATTTTAGAATGCCTCACTTATACAGTAGTATTAAGTGACAAAAGCAATGGAGACAGGAATGTGCTGCTATACTTAGAACATTTATTACTGGTTAGAGTCTGCCATGCAAGGTACAAGTGAGGAGGCAGTATTCAAGAAAAGTTGAGCATGAACCATATGCAAACATACATGATTTACTGAAAGGTGTGGTAAATGACAAGGCAAGACTGAGGATGATTCAACATACCTTACTGTATCACCTGGAATAATTCGCTCAATCACAGTACATCATTCAACTCTTAACAAATTTTATAAAATCTAATATGACGTAACTTTTCTATGGTTTAATTACCTCAGCATAGTTATAATTAACATCCTGAGGACCCAGTATGATCTGGGTGGTTTTATGCTTACCTTGTCAGAGCCAGGATTCACTAACAAAGAAGAATGGTAATTTCATTTACATGTAATTTACAATTTTATATTATAAACCAACATACCAGAAGAAAAAATGATCCTGCATAGGTACTGCAAATCATGCAGCAAGAAACTCATGATTGCCTTTAGAAAATTGCAATCTGGTATCAATTCAAGTTACTATCACCCCAATTGGAACAGCTTTACTTTTTCTCTATTCGCAAATGAATTACAGGCAGTCCCAGGTTATTGGCGGGCTCGATTATCGGCGATCCAGTTTTACGGTGCTTGTCTAGTGGCGAAAATCAGCAATTTTTGGCGCCAAAAATTGCCGATTTCTGCTTATCAGGTATTGGCACTGATACATACCTAACAGAGGTGCTGATCTCCGCTTATCGGCACTGATGCTTTGTTATTGGCGCCGATAAGCGCTGAAAATTGCCAATTTTCGGCTATCGACGATTTTCACTTATCATTATGCTGTCGGAACGGAAGCCCCCCTGCTAACCGGGAACTGCCTGTATACCACTAATAGTTGTTAAATGTTGAAGCATAAACACATTAGGAGGTAGCTACTGTTCAAACCCATGAATAGAATAGTTTTTCATTCTACTGTATACCTTCTCCTGTAACTCAACAAGAACATAAAATCCCCTTTTCTAGCTTTTATAGGAAAAATGAGGTCAAAAAAGAAAGAATACACCATTTAATTTACAAAGTTTTGTACATAATAATGTACATTAAAAACCTGATACACAGAAAAAGAAACTTATCAAAGTTGATGTTACTGGTGCATGAATCTTCTTACAACAGTGGCATTTACATGGACAATGCAAAGAAAACTTTGTGCCTCCAGTAATATTCCTTCTATTTTATACTTTATTAACATAAAATACTTGGTCACAATATTACATATGCAAACTATATGCATCCACACACATATGCGTGCGAATCTGTGTTTGAAACTGCATATTAAGAGTATAACAATCTTGAACAGTCATTTTGATAACAAAAGTCAATAACTAATCACTTTGTTAACCCAGCCTGAGCTGGATACTTTAACTGATTTTTTTGTCTTAATAATAAAAGATATGTTACACAGCTCTGTATAAAGAATAACTTCTATAACCTACATGTCCTAATTCTTTAGTTGTATAACATGATCCCAGACTAGCATCATGTACTCCTGATTATTTTTTTTTCTCAATTTTCCACACATAAATTGTGAGAACTGTGCACCACCTATCAAAGTCTTGAGTGATTCTAAATTTTCAAAACCTACATTACAACTGTGTACAAAGAGGACTGGTAGTATAAAAAGTACTACCACCATACTATTTTAAGATGGTACACAATGTAATACTAATTTTCAGGAACAAAATCCATTACTTTATCTCATACAAAAATGAATGAATACATTCCATAAAATTGGAAAACAACAGTAATATATTCTCAATTCTTGGAAAATATCTTTTAGATCATTCATAAATAAAAGTGGTTACACATTCTCAAAAAACAAAACCAAGGCTTTGTTGCCACCCCAAAAATTTTATTTTGTACAAGTACAGTAATTGAAATGGAGTGGAAATGATGATACAACAAATTAACTTCAAAACTTACACATTGGCACCTAGTTTAGCCAGACACAGCATAAACATTCAACATACAAAATTAAAGTCAGTCTGACAATAATGAAACTCTTCGGCAGGTACACAAGCAGGTCATGTAAAATCAGTCATTGCTGTACTAAACCCATTCATGTCAACATCTGAGCAAAGTGTATCTAATAGCCAGAACCTGATGAAAAATAGCTTCCTCCACTACCACGTCCCCTCTTGTTTCCTCTATTGTAACCTCCCCCGCCACCACCACGTGAGCCATATCCATTGCCACCACCTCTGGAATTATAACTGCTATTTCCTCCTCTAGATACTTGGCTTTGCCTGAAATAATGAAGATAATATTATAACTTTTCACATTATCAAATGCCAATGTATCTTAATTACATAAGGCAATTTAACCATACACTGTAACCAATACCATTGTCAAAGCAAAAACTTGTCGACAACAGATACTAAAATACTTGTTATAATAGAATCAAGTCTATAATTAATAAACTAAATATTTTGATACACACAGGGCATACAAAATCGCTGATGGGAACTAGAGGGCAAACAAAACAGCGTTAAAACTAAACGATAACAGGTGGCGGAGTTTTAACCGTTATCGCCTCTGAATCAAACTGTTTCTCATGCTGTACTGGGCAAGATGAACTAATTTTAGACCTTATTCTGCCTGGTGACCCTCTACTTTTACCATAACACGTGCTCGATAACAACAATTGAGCGGTGCATGAACAGTTAAATGTGAAGCATTAATGGAAAAGGGAAGCCCATCTAGACCCGAAACTTGGAAATTATGCAGATTTGGGCATGACGTGCCCATGTCTGAGGCTCTGGAAGCAGAGTCAGTTGAAAAGGCATCATGGCAGGGTGTGCGATGTTGTGGAGAGGTGACAGTGAAAGCTCTAGAACAGACTTGTGAACTTATAAAATTTCTGAATGCCCGCCAGTCCAGAGTGAAACTCTAAGTCTGAATTTTACAATGTGCTTTTAAAGATAAAAGACTACGGTGACTGCTACCCATTGAAAAGGTGGAAAAGTTATACAGCCAAAGACTAAATAAATGTATTTGAGAAACATAATTTCATTTAGCAAAATGTATAAAAGTAGAACTTGCAAAAATTTGGAAGATGACACATCTGAGCCACGATAAGTGACTCCAGCATAGTTAGTGTGGTAACTTGTTTCCTACTAAGTGAAGGGCGGTACAACAGACAGTTTATAAGAAGTGAATACCTCACCCATTACATATTTCCTACAAATGCCTGGATACTGAAGTTGACAAATTTTCTTTCCTACTTCAAAATGCTGAAGTGCTTCAGTGATTATCCTTCTTCTGTTAGTCTACATCTCTCAAGATTATGCACTCAAACTTTTCCTTAAATATTTCCTTACCCAGAGATAATCAGAAGTACACTTAGGTTTACACAATAAAAAAAATTTAATAACAACAACTCCTGTACAAGTAGCAATAGAAATCTTAGTGCTCAGAGTCCTTGGTGTTTACAGTGGCAGGACTTATAGAATCTTGTGAGGGGTAAAGCATAGCATAGGTCAAGTAACACTTGCGAACAATTCAAACAAGTGACCGATCATCCATGACTTTACAAAAAGGGAAAATGCTCTTTGTTAACGTGTGCACCAAAAATTCCTAGACGTAGCCAACTAGAGAAAGATATGGGTTTTGACACTATGTCTATCAGCCATAAAAAAGGAAAAAAAATTACAGTGACGTACTGACATATGCGTTTCTGCCAATAGCAGGAAAGCAGGGGCATCTCCACCTCACCTGGTGCCTCCTCTCTGCTGGGGCAGCTCCTTCTCCTGTGGACTGGCTGGGAGGACAAAAACGCTGTAGACAACACCTCCTCTGCTGGGTCGCTGATTATGGCCTTGATGAAATCTGGGTTGGGGGCGTTACACCTACCACTTGTGTTGGTGCTGCTCTATTTTCTACACCTCTGGACTGTTGGAGGGATTGCAAGGACTCCTCTTGAGAGTAGGTGTGTTTCTCAAGTCCTCTCACCTTACCTCAATGATTTTTTGGACCGTCCTTGAGGACATAGTAGGGGGAAATCTTCCAAGGGGCTACAGTGCTCCTCTGGGACAGTCAACTCTCCTGAGAGATACTTGTGGATGCAAAGGAAAGCTCCATGCTGTTTCAGGATCACATTGGTCTGAGTTTCCCACCTGACAAACAATGTGGGAGAAGACCTTACCTGAGTGTCCCAAGTAGAGTCTGAGGGCCGGCCACCACTCTGGTATGACGGCTTCTTTAATCTCAGTTAGCCAGGCCTCCTGGCACCTTTCAAACCAGAAGATGGCTTTAAGTGTCCTGGCCAGAATGAACTTTGCATTGTTGGCTTCTGTGCTGCTCATCATAAGTCCCTGTTGCTTGAATTTGTTGCGGGGGATATTATTCCCCAATCTGCAAACGACAGGGCCCAAGATTCTTGAAATGCAGAGGCCTTCTCCAGCATGAAGTACTTTGCCTGGTGGGGCAGCAGAAGTGGCAACAACTTCTCTGACCTGGCCAAGGCCAGGGAATTATCTGGGCCTGCAACCCGGTTATCCACTTCAGCAATGAAGCCCTGTACCAAGGGTGACAAGGGCAGACGATATGACTGCTTCCCTTCCAAGGTTGTCTCTGCCATCTCCTTGAATCAGGAACACCATTTGGGGTTGTTGAATGTGAAAGTTGAGGGATCTGCTAGGCCCAAACATCGGCGGATCTGCACCGTTCTTCCTCCTGGGCTTCTACTGTGCCAAGTTGTCCTGCCCCTCAGACTCCACTGCATCCTTTTCCACCTCTGACAGTCTCTCTTCCATGCTTGTTGAAGTGCCTGACGGTGAGACAGCAAACCCTCCAGAGATGAGATGCCAGGCAGACCAGGTGGAGCCAGGTAGAAGTGAGGTCTGGAGCCTGCCCCCCCGCGAGAGAAGTCTCTACCACCATACCTCAAAGTCGGGGTGCTCAGGAAATTCCACTCCGGAGGAAAAAGTTCTGGAGCAGAGGCGAGAGGGGATGTCCTGATCGTCCACTCTCCTGCAGCCTTCAACTTCCAGCAGAAGCAAGTGAAGAAGAAGGCGAAGAGAGTCCTCACCGAAGGAGGCAACAGAAGGGAAGCTTGCCACGCACACTTTACTCGGGAGGAAAGCGATCCCAATGGGTTAGCCTGAGGAGTCATCGGTGTGTAACCCCAGATGGCGCCTTGGAGGGCTTCCTTCAGTACTGCCTTCTCGCCACGAACTTCACCCCTGCTCAACAGATCAGGAACAACACTCAGCACAAGGTGAAGTGGGTGAACACGCACCCTGAAATAAGAGCAAAGGGTGTGTGGGTCCCATGTCAATCCTAGAGCAAAAGCTATTACATTTCTTGCCACCAACCCCAGGACACACACGCTGGGGGAAGGCGGGCTTACAGGGCTTAACAAGAGCTTTCATAATTAAAGAAAAAAACAAAAATAAAAGGATCCCACCTGGAAAAGGCAGCTCAACGGAGTCTGGCCAGAGAGCGAAGAAAACACGTCTACACCCAACAACGGCCGAAAGCAAACTGGAATGTTCACATCTGGGCAGGCAGGACTCCCACCTCCCAAACTGTAGTTAACTGCCTAACCACCTTGTTCGAAAGTTCAATGGCTGTTTCCAGCTTCGCTGAGAGTAATTCCTAATGTAAAGGACCGATGGTTTGTATATCATGTCGGAACAACTAATATCTGGCACACTTAGCCTAAGCTTGAAAAAGTCCAATAAAAACTACAAAAGAATGGGCACTGACAAACAGCAGCCCAGTCAAGACAAACAGCAGCCTAGTCAAAACAAAATAGGACCATCGGTGATAAAAGCTGACTCTGATAGCCTAACTACATACTAAGGGCTGCTAGCGATGGATGCAGGCGTGATGCCATGCAAGCTAGCAGGTGCGGTGCCTTGTACGCTGGCAGCTCTCACAACCAAACACGATCTGTATCTTACTTCATCTAACTGTCCATGAAGGACTCAAAGCAAAGGCAGGAGACAGAGGGCACAGCCCTTGAACATCCTATGATGTTAGTCCTCGTCTGGAAACACCCGGGACTACCAGGCCTGTCAACAAGTGGAGCCGGTGAGACAGGGCAAGGTTGCGTCCGCAGAGTGGCCAAAGGAACGAGGGAACACTATCCCTGCCAATGCAATGGAAACATACATGAAATGACTCAAATAGTTACATACAATTCAATTACAGATTTAACCGAATCCATCTCATACAATAAATCTAACCTACTACCTGAGCTGATATTTGGGTGTAGAAGGATCTATATCTACTAAGAAGAAACTACAGACTAATTTGTAATTTAATCTCTTTAACTCTTCCCAAGACCAAACCTTGCAATGATCACGAAAGTATCAGAAACGTAAATTATCTCTCAACGATCCAAGCAAGTTTGTGCGTATGTACATCAATTATTCCATACGCACGTCAATTACCAATCTTGCCATTATCACAAAGGTTGTCAGAATCATAATTCACCTCTCGATGATCCACGCCAGTTTGTGCATGTATACGTCATTTACTTAATAAGCATGTCAATTATCAATCTGGTCTTGTAACTTACCTTACAAAACCTAACAGATTTTGATAGGGAAGACAAAGGAGAGTCCATATTGCCACATACAGACCAAAACCATACGATCCATTGGAAAACAAACACGAATTTTAGAGCATCTGTCTACACATCTGACAAGAAGACAACTGATGAACCAAAACACTTGCTGTCTTAACCCCTCCCCTATAGGGCAGGGAACAACTATTGGGAGCTTCCTGCTCGTTAACGATTGTTTCAATTATAACACTTGTCGAACCTGCACCGAGTAGCCGCAGATAAAGCTAATGATGGAAGGTAAGTTTCACCTTAAAATTTGTAAATGAGTAAGCTTATGGAACTAAATGTCTGATCATTTCAAAAAATAATGTATCTCCTATGAGCCAATTTGTTACAATTTGAAAACAGCATAATTTTATTCTTCCATAATAAATTTTATACTTTATTATAATATTATCCTCCCTTGTTTCAGAATTTAGTGGGTTTCTTTATTTCACAAAAATGTTCAACCAAGTTCTTATTGCTCCTTATGTTTGAAAAATTTCCTCCTAATATATTGTTTTACTTCTTGTGGGTCAAGAATCCAGTTTCCATTTTTTAATATAGCATATCTTCATAACTTAACAAGTGTCCCATTTATTTTCCTTAATTTTTCCCATGATTTTTGTATAGGGCTATTACTGGACATGTAGTTACACACTGTCTTCATGATATTCTTCGTTATATGACTTCTTTTCAAACTTTGTAGAAAGTTTGTTGTATATTGTTATATAAATCTCTACAAACATTCTAAACATTATTAGTTCATTTCCAGTAATGGCTGTGATGTATCAGTTTTGTTGAGCCTTTTCTTTAGACTACCTAATCTTCTTCCAACTGAAACTTTTTTTTATTAATTCTGATACAATATAAAACCATGAAGGTAATTTATGTTTGTTAGGATGTGGTATAGAATTGGGCATGACATTATGTGCAGTGTTTCTGATATATTTTGTGATATTAGTTTCATTGTGGGGTCTTAGACTATAAAACTGAGAGATTAGTCCTGAGTGTAATCAGTACATTTTCCCTGTCAAATTTATGAACACAGCATTGTCATAAGGAATATATTTAGGGAGATTATTTTATAAATAATGATCACTAGTATATAAGGTCAACCTGTTGGATGAGCAAAGTGTGAATCCACTATGAAAAGTTCCATACGCTTTTGAGAATTATGTCTTTGTTTCACTGTCACTGAGGCAGCACAAACTATTCAAGTTCTTGATCACTTCTACATTTCCTGCAAGATCTAGATTGGATTGGATTCATGGAATTTAGGCTAAAAAACCAGGCACTGAGGTAGGTTCAGCTTTTGGGGACATCAGCCTATCAAGATCAAACCCAGCACTGAAGGCAAAGCATAACATTAAAGTTTCCCCTCACTCTTCCATGTCAGATACTCCAGTTTTACAGGAGGAGAGACAAGCTGTCCAACTCCACACTTTTTCAAAGTTTCAAGAGCAAAATTTTCCATAATCAAAAACATTTAGTCTTCATCAGAAAGTGTTCTTATGAAAAAAAAAATGAGATATTTACTAAGGAAAAGAAAAACCCTCACTACAGTTTGCTGAGCCAGCAACTAAGGTCCAAGGTTTCTAGGGCTCTCACATTATTGGAACGATGCTTTTCAGCTGCCATCTCTAAACCCCCCAGATGTGGCAACAGGTCAAGGATCTGGGAGTGCATATTAACCCTTAAACGCCGAGAATTATTCACAAAAACGTCTCCCGTATGCCGGCGGTGTTCGGTGAGTTAGCGCCGAAGCGGAAAAAAAGTTTTTTAAAAAAATCACAGCATGCTTAGTTTTTAAGATTAAGAGTGCATTTTTGGCTCCTTTTTTTGTCATTGCCTGAAGTTTAGTATGCAACCATCAGAAATGAAAAAAATATCATTATCATATATAAATAGTGGAATATATGACAGCGAAAAAAAAAAAACATATAACTGTATACAAATCGCGCTGTAAGCACAACGGTTAAAGCTAATGAGTTGATTTTTTTTAGTTGTATTGTACACTAAATTGCGATGATTTTGGTATATAACAAATTGTAAAACGATCAAAGCAACACAGAGAAAATATTATCACAAAATGATGCATGAATTAAGTATGATGTGGACGTAAACAATGTTTTTTTCAAAAATTCACCATAAATCAAAATATTGTGCTAGAGACTTCCTGTTTGTTGAAAAATGAAGCTAATTGATTGAATATTACTAGACTGTAAGTGTTTTAGCTTACAATTGCAGTTTTCAACCATTTCGGTCGAGTTAAAGTTGACCGAAAGTCAAATTTTTTCTATTTATCGTGATTTATATGAAAATATTTCAAAACTGATAAAAGCTACAACCATGAGTTATTTTCTGTTGTATTGTACATGAAATTGCGCACATTTTCATATATAAAACTTTATGTAACGACTAATATAAAATGGTGCAAATATTACGACAACGTGACGAAAGAATTTCTGGCGCTGGACGTAAGGAAAAAGTTTTTTTCAAAAGTTCACCATAAATCGAAATATTGTGCTAGAGACTTCCAATTGGTTGCAAAATGAAGGTAAATGATTGAATATTACTAAAATGTAAGAGTTTTAGCTTACAATTGCGTTTTTTTACCATTTCGGTCGAGTCAAAGTTGACCGAAGGTTGAAATTTTGGCAGTTATCGTGATTTATATGAAAATATTTCAAAACTGATAAAAGCTACAACCATGAGTTATTTTCTGTTGTATTGCACATGAAATTGCGCACATTTTCATATATATAACTTTATGTAATGGCTAATATAGAACAGTGCAAAAATTACGACAAAATGACGAAAGAATTTCTGAAATTTTCGGCCAAGTTACTGCGCAGGCGTAAGAAAAGTTTTTTCAAAAATTCACCATAAATCAAAATATTGTGCTAGAGACTTCCAATTTGTTGCAAAATGAAGGTACATGATTGAATATTACTAGAATGTAAGAGTTTTAGCTTACAATTGCGTTTTTAACCATTTCGGTCGAGTCAAAGTTGACCGAAGGTTGAAATTTTTATGTCGGCGTCGGTATCGTCCACTTGGCACCCAACAGACAATTTTAGTCGACGTATGATACGTCCAGTAGGCGTTTAAGGGTTAACAGACTGCACACATACACACACAAAACAAGAGAGAGTGAGATCTACTAAAATACCTGGAGCATAGTGATTACATTCTCAAACTTAAAATGGGACTGGTGTTAACTCAGCAGTTATCACCAATGACAAGTTAACTTACCACTGACTACTGTTATATCCACCTCCTTGTTTTGAAGAGTTGTAGCCTCCACCACCACCATGATGCTTATTTTGATTAAATCTTCCACCCTGACCTCCTCCACCTCCATAACTGTGGAGAATAAAATACACATCATACTGTGAAAAGGCATAAAACAGCTTGCTGTGTTCGTGTTACACATAAACAATCTGTGACTATCTACCTTACAAGAAAAGCATCATGACATATCCTAGCTGAGCCATTTTACATAAATCAGTAGCTGGGTATTAACAGTCACTTGGAAGATCTTTAATTACCATTGCAGAATACTCAACCATTATTACTTGCTGGTTTGTCAAATGAGTACATCTTGTTGGTGTCTCTCTTCAAATTCTCCCATCAACAACAAATCTTTCATGAGCTGAATTAGAATCCTTTGACCAAATACAATGTATGTAAATGAAATCATTAATATTGACAAAGAAAGAACCACCCCTGTAAGGAAACAGAGTTTTTAGAATTCTCTAAATTATCCTTGCAGTACCAGGTGTGTCAAGTCAGTCTCCATCTTCAACTCTATCATTTTCTTTATTTTCACTTAATCAGTCATTATAAACAATTTGGAACTGCACTGAAATAGAATTCCACTATGCACAACTGTTACGTTTGTTCATTATCCTTAGAGATGCACCCCCATTTTAGCAGGGGATACTCGGGAAAAGTTTTCAGTGTTTATGTTTACAATTCCTAATCAGATATTTATAAAACTTAAAAGCTCTAAAAACCTAAATTTTTTGTTAAGGGTAGAGTGTCAGTCATAAGGAAACAAATTTAATGAATATCTACCCAGTAACACTGAGTCTCTCATTATCAAAAATACAGACAACTCTTTCCATAAGACTGGATTAAGTTCCTACAAAATAGTGTAACCAGACCACTGAGCCGACTATCAGCTCTCACAGGGCTGGCCTCCTACAAAACTGATCGTAAGATGATAAATCAAATATCCAGAACAAAGTAACATGGCTTTAGGGGCTATGGAAAATTCGAGATAGTATGAGCAATCGATTGTACAGCATGTTTTCTGTCTCCTGATGTAATCAGAGATAAAACCATATAAAGGAAGACCCACGGATAAAACAATTCCTGGGCTTCTCTAGAAAGGTACACCTGAAATCCCAGGCCAACTGGGATGATATTCACTATGATCTAACTGAAATCAGAGCAATATTAAGAGAATTCCGAATATTACTGTACTGAGTGTTTAAATGATTACCTTAGCACTATTCTACCCTAAAATGGAAGACTGCAGTATCTGCAAAATACAAAACTGAGAAAAATGGTAGATACTCCCTTGCCTTACTACTGATTTTGCAGATACTGCAAATGGGAACCTCATGGAAAGCATTGAAGAATCATTCTGAAATTGCAGCTACTTGTTTATTAGTGTTTCATGAGCCCAACAGGTGGCATATCTCAATTTCGAAAATTCTGCAGATGCTGCAGTTTTCCATTTTAGGGCAGTATTAATGAGAGGTGAATTCCTTCTAAAATCCTCAGGTTTTGTCTTAAAGATAAGCCAGGGTCTATTGCTGTATATAAGTCTGCCTATTATGAAAAACTAGCAGCTTACCATTTACTGAGGAACAATTGATCAGACTTTTTGTGGAGTAATCTCAATGAGTTTGGAAGACAAGCTCAGGTAGTCTAAGAGAGAGCTTGCTCTTAAGTGGTGATGATCATCAGTGGTGGTCTCTTAAGTCATCACTTTTTGGTGTTGATTCTAGCATGCTTCCCCCGTAGGAGATGACAGAACTGCTGTTTATTGCCACATGCAGAAAGCAGAACTTTTGGCTTAAGGCTTTGTGAGCGAACATTGTGGAGAGTCCTTGTTGTCGTCTCAGTCACATTTTCCAGAGCCTAAACTGTGTTCGATGGCCTTAAGGTCTAAAGGAGCAAAACTTTGCTTCTGGGCCCTGACCGTTACAGCAGCATAGACCCTAATGGGATCTTTTCCATCATTTTTAAAAAGACTGCTGATTTCAATACTCCTAAGATTACTAATCTTTTCAGAAAGTTATTTAGACTTTCAAGTTTTCTGTCTCTTTGGAAGGAAAACATTCTTGCATTATTTAAGGGAATAAGCCCATCTTCATGCTCCTCACAATATATGTTGATTTTAATGACATGTTTTTTTATACAAGATTTTTGAGATGCTGCACTCTAAGCATATCTGTAGGTTTGTTGAAAAAAATAACCGGCTACCAGCAGAATAATTTGGTTTTGCAAAGGACTTGGTGCTCGTGATGCACTCTAGTCCATATCTACTGTCTTGCAGAGTATTCTTGATGAGGGTGCAGGCATGCATGGTCAGTTAAGATTGTAGTGCAGCCTATAACCATGTGGGTCATAAAGCACTTATCAACATGATAGGATGAATTTGTAATAGGCAGAACCCAAAGGATCTGGGTTGACAGCCAGTACAGTGGCTTTAGTAATGCCATTTCAGGTGTTCCTCAAGGTAGTGTTCTTGGACTTTTGCTAATTATCTATAATAGTGGCACACAGTAAGGTCATGAAAACAAACTGATTGCATACAATGATGATGCTACTCTTTCTAGCTGTTGTTCCTTCTCTGCACCTTACGTTTATGGTTGCAGAATCCCTGAATAAAGATCTGGCATGCAACATGAATGGAGTATCCTTTGAGGCATGAAGCTTTATCCTTCTACAACACAAAGTACAATAATTGGTGAAGAACACTTGCCTCTGCATCCTGATTTACATTGAAATGTTACTGTTTTCAATGCCAGTGACTCTTTTAAGATTTAAGTGTAATTTTTTTTCTAAAAAAGTTGGCATCATGCAGAAATGTTTTTGAGGGTTTCATGATAAAGCTGTTTTATATTTAGGTGTTTTAACTCTTTTCTTCTTCCTTGTTTGGAGAACTGTTCTCTAGTGTGGTTTTCAGGTGCTGATTCTCTTCTCAAATTCCTGGAGAGAGTAATTTCATAAGTTAAGTTTATTTTGCCAACTCTTATTTTTGACTTGTGGCAAAGATATAAAGTGAGTTCACTGTGTTTGTTGAATAAAAATTACTACAACAACACATCCTCTGCATTTTCTTTACCTGACCTAGCTGTTCCTGGTTACAGCACTAAGCAGGCTGCTGCTGCTGCAGTGTGTAATTTTCTAGTATGAAGTTTAATACTATAATCAGTTTGCTGGAGGTTTTACTCTGGCTACAATTCTAAAGTAAGTAAGTAGTATAGCTTAGTTTTACCAGACCACTGAGCTGATTAACAGCTCTCCTAGGAGCTGGGAAGGATTACACTTATTTTACGTGGCTGAAACCAGCTGGTTACTTAACTTGGGACCTACAACATTGTGGAATCCGAACCACATTACTCAAGAATGAATTTCTATCACCGAAAACAAATTCCTCTAACACTTCATCAGCCGTGGTGGAATGAACTCCCGGCCCATCGAATGACCGGTCTGAAGCTCAACCAACTCGGCCAACAAAGGGCTGGCTACAACTAAAATGTGGAATAGTTTGCCTAGTGCATTTGTGGAATCTTCTGACTTCCAAGTTTTTAAGTGAGAAGCAAATTCATCACTGCTTTCTGTTGATGTCTCCTAAATTCAGGTGTAACAGTTTTCTTTTCTATTCCCTCATATTTATTGATTTATCACCTTTTCCTATACTGTAACTTGTTTATCTGTGCAGGCTCATTTCCCCTTGGAGCCCTTTTGGATTTATAGTCTGTTGACTCGATCCATAAGGGTTTTCAGCTGAAGATTTAACAAATGAAAGAAAAGAAAGAATGCCTGAAGACAAAAGCAAAACAGCTTTTATGAACTTACATATAGAATAGTATATTAAACTATTATTACAGATGAATAGGGAATTTACACAAAAAAATAAAAAAAAGATAATAGATTAAACAAAAACATGAATCTAATGAATCCTGGTATGACATAATTAAGACAATAATAGCCAATCTGGTGCAACTAACTAATAAGCATACTTTTATACCAAAGACCAAAAACAAGTGACTAGGTTGCTTGCTTGGTCTTGGTTCTCCTCTCCAAATCTCCAGGGCATTACTTTGATGGCATATTTGAATTGTAAATGGTAACTATCTTAGTACAATCATAAAAACAACTACAGTACCTTTCATCATCATACTGTTTTCTGGCTCCATGGTCATAATTTCCTAGCACTGTAAAAAAAGCTAAAGACCTCTATACTACCATAAGCAGTAATCTGCAAAGATTCCAATAAAGTAAAAAAAAATAAGTTTGTTCTGTAAATATAACATTCAAAATACAAAATAAAATAAAAAAAAATATGCAAGCTCTACATTACCCTTGATAGTTTGCTGACTGGTTCATCATTTGGAAATTCCCTGGTGGAGCTCCAAGAAGACTAGTTCCACCACCTCTTCCACCTCTGCTACCTGACATTCCACTGGGTGGTGGCACATTACTATACTGGCCACCGCCTCTTCCGCGATTCACATGATGACTATAATCAGAAAACATCAAATCATCAGACTAAACATACAAACCACAATTACAGTAACTTGGAACTCAATTCGTAACAAACTACTTAAGCTACTTAATCATTACATTCATGATGTGATATGGCATTATTGCAATGAAGTATTTACCAAATGACAATAAACTTATTCTTAATTAAAATCAAATTAATTATTGATACTTATAAACAAAAAATTTTGGCAAGTATCTGACGAAAAACACATTTCACATCATACAGATCACTGTGCACAGCATAATGAACTACTGTTCTGGTTAACAACACTTTACTCAGTTCATACCTGCACTGTTTCATTTTTAAACAACTAACATGTTCAACAGTACTGTACTTGTGGACCAAACAGCACACATCACATCCAACGGATACATGACATTATAATTTTCGTTTGGAAAACTAAATAAATTTTCATACGACTGTTCAGTCGTTAAATTTTTGCAATTTCCATCTCTGCAAAACTGAAGAGTGCATTGTTATTCATATGGAAAAAGAACACAAACAAATCAATCATTAATATTTAGATTATATTACACGTTATAATCAAATGACTTGTAGCAGTATATAATATACTATTTGAAATTTTCACCTTTACTTTAAATTTTATGCTCAAAAAATTAATTAACATGATGCAAATATCTAAAAGCACAAATCCTCCACAAAGAAATTCTTCTATAATTCTACATTTTCAGATAAATTTTTTAGTAAACTAATAATACATCATAATGAGGACCCTAAACTGCTCTGGTATTCAATCTTGCCTTCAAGTTTCTATTTTATAATAACTGGGAGGGTCTCTTGAGTTTAGTGTTTACGAACATCTTTAAAATTTCACAAATCCCCTAAGTCTACACTGCATGTGAACTTTAGGAAAACAATTGTCTAATGGTATACAGTATCTCTCATTCGCTATCAAATAAAAATATTACATTCTTCTTCTATCCAAGATCATCCGTTTATTTTTAAATAATTCCTATATAAAGCTTGTTTCTCATCAATTTTCAATATTTTCTCATTTTCTTAATGCCTATATTCTTGTGAACAATTAGCCATTCAAAACTGTAGTAATCTCATCATAAAGTTAGTATATGTCACCTTTTCTCTTAAGGGGTAACAAGTACAATTAGTTCTCTATCCTGTGCCTTTTTTCTGAATTCCTATTAGGTCTAGGTCTTCATCTATGACCTTTCTCCATAATTTCCTGGGATGTACTACAGGTATTTGTCTGCCACTTTCATATCACCTACTTTTCTGATCACCTGTTCCTTATCATTCCTCACATGTCTGAACCATATCAATCTTTTGATATCTTAAGTCTCTTTTCCAGCATCTTGATCCCACATCTCTCCAATAATTCCTAATTTGTAATATGATCTTCCCACTGTATTCAGACCATGAATAGTAACACTCTATGGTCACAACTTTTCAGATTATCCTCCATCTTCCCTGTCTGTGCCCAAGTTTCTATTGTATACAGTAGTACAAGGATTATGTACCCATCCTAAGTCTTTCATCTGCCTACTAATGGAGAATTTTTATTGACCAATAGTTACCTATCTCTCTCTTATCCATGCAGCAGCTACTTTCTAAACTTTGCCCATCTATCAGAACAGGATTCTCAGCTCCCCTCTTTTCCATTTGCTCTTGTAATGCATTTGGGCATACAAAACTTCTACTCCATGTATACATTAAATTGTATGTCTGAACGACTCTTTTGACACCTATTACACTTACAGTACAGTTCTCCCTAACAACTTTACAAAAACAACCTAATGGTCACTTTCCTAACTGTATTTTTCCCCTGCTTCCTTTCCAGTCACCAAAGATTTGTTTTGCTTATGCTGATGTTCAGTCATCTCCACTTCATTCCACTCTTCCACCCATCTAAACATTTCAGCAACCACCTCCTCAGACTCTGCTGTTTGTGCAAGGTCATCTGCATGAAGCAATTCCCATGGACCCCTTTGTAGTACTTCTGCACAGCTTCTTTCACTACTATTTTAAACAAAAACAGCTCAGTGCTGACCCTGCATAGAAAACATTTACTTAAAATTCTTCCAATTCAATTTCCAATATCTTCAATCTAAATCTAATGTTGTTGTGCAGTTACTTCCTCCTCCTCAGATTCTGCTGTTTGCACAAGGTACATCTGCATAAAGTAATTCCCATGGACCACTTTTGCACTTCTCTGCAGCTTCTTCCTTTACTATTTTAAACAACAAACAGCTCAGTGTTAACCATGATAGTAAACTATAATTACCTAAAACTCCTATAATACAACTGCTACCGTCTTCATTCTAGATTTCATGTTATCATAAAGTAACATCAATATCTCAAGGTTGCAAGATACGAGGACAGGATACTAACACTTTTACACTGTATTTCTATCTTTCTGTATTGATGGCTGCAATGCCTGTAAAAGGGCTTAATAACAAGTAATCTTGCTGCCTGTTTTATTATTCCAATCATGCAAAAAGCAACTCAAGCTGATGACAATTCAAAATACGTTCAGAAGACACAAGGCCCTTTTAGGATTTAAAAAAATGTCCTCACATTTGCCAGTAATTCCTCAAAGAGATTAAGTCGGCATTTCAATAACCTGATGCTAAAAATGTATACTGTACTTTTATTTCTTTCACATGCTATTTTCCCTTACATGATACATGCCATCATGATTATTACGTCACACTGTAGAGTGTGACACTAAAAAAGTATTTCAGCCAACTAAAGGAAATTTGACAGAAAAGGGCTGAATTTTTAAACTAGCATCAAGAAAACCCTTCAGATGTATTCAACTCTCCATATTTCCTGCACAATATCAAACAAAACTAAAACTGGTAAAAGACTTTTTAAAAAAAAGTCCATACAAACCCATTTTTCATATGACTAATTTTCATGTCCTGAACTTCCCAAGTTCACCTTTAGTCTATCAGACACAAGAAGAAAGTACTGTTTGGGGCCACAAGTATTTATCAATCCAACCAACTAGAATGCATCAAACCAACTCACTCTGTGTAAGAAGTACATGAGACAGCTAGAAAAAGGAGATATGAAGGGGGCACTTATATATGATGAACTTGTATGAATCTCTCAATGTTCATAATAAGATTCAAAAGAGTACTGTACTTGGGGACTACATGGCAGCACCCAAGACTTTTAGTAATACAATGTTTTGTACATGGTAAGGTCAAAACCAAAGTGGGTTAAGTAAGGTGCTTGTTACTTTGGTGAGGATCTTTTTACATTGGAAGGGTAGAAAACTTAAAATTATCATGAGAACTCATTGCATGTCGAACTCCACAAGGGGAGAATCTAACAAAACCGTCTATAATGATGATGAGGCACTTGCTAATAACTCTAGAAACCTACGTCTCTTGACATGCCATGAATGAGAAGCAGAAGTGAGCTACGATGATGAGGATGATGATGCATCCCAAGTTCCTTCTCAAATGTAAAGCATTACAGCCACTCCAACTACTGGTGAGTGGTGAAGGTTAAGATTAGCATGGCCAGGTAAAATACATCAAATCATTGCTTGGCTTACAAGCTGTAGGTGGACAAGACCAACGTCATAAGCATGCACCCTTACATATTTGGCTTTGTCATTCATAAAAACTGTATAGTCTATCAGGGATACTTGTCTCAGACAATAGGTAACTATATTCTTCAAGAACTGTCTCTATCTTTGACCCAAGGAGAGGAAGACTCAGGGGAGTCACTTATGAAGTCCTTGGTTCTCCCCAAGTAGAGCCTGATAGGCCTCACTTAGCAAAGCAAAAAGTCCTCTGCATGGCAAAGGGGGCTAGTAATCACTTGGGTCTTTGCTATGAAGATCAAAAGCCTTTCTCTGGTGTGATCAGCCCTCCTAGACAATCCATGAATTTCACTGGCCTCTCTATAAAATTTAAACATGGCCAATCAGTGATTGCTAAAGCTTGAGTGCATTTTTTTTTTCACTGGAACTACTGGAACAATGCTATCAATGGCAATATTGAGATGTCACTAATAAAGACAGCACTATCAGATTTTTCCCAGAATTTGGCAAAACTATCTCAATTCTATTGCTGTTTCCAATATAAAAGCCAGTCATTTAGATACCTCTCCAATCTGACACCTATCCAAGAGCCCAGCTACCATGGTTAAGGATATGTCTGAAGACCCCATGGAAATGTTATCATACCAAAACACCACAATCAAAACTGGAAGACCTTCCATCCCTAAACCAAACAAAACTGAAAGACCGTCCCTCCCCATACAAAACAGATACACTGCCTTGAAGACAGAAAAGAATGGAATATAGAATTTAGGCCATAGGCCAAGCACTGGGACTTATGAAGTCATTCAGCAATGAATCAAAAATTGACAGTACAAAAGTTTGAAAGGTGAAACAGGAGGAAAAACTTGCAGTTGCACTTTGAATCAACTGTTAAGAGAGGGTGGAAAGTAAGATGGATGAAAGAGATTATGAATGGAGGTACAGTAAAAGAAATGAAAGGGGTTGCAGCTAGGGGCTGAAGGGATGCTGCAAAGAACCTTAGGAAGTGCACCGATAACTCTAACCTCCTACGGGGACTTCTTGAAGATGGACTGATCATGATGTGGAAATAAGAATCCTTCATATCCATGGATGCCAGAAAGAGCCCTCTCCACAGGGACCTTTCAAGAGGAATGGCAACAATCACTAGTCCTACTTTGGTCACAATCAGTCCAATCTCCTCTACAACAGCAGTCATGGTCATGAATTCTACAAATTGAAGCTTGCTGTGAACTACAATGGTCACAATCCCAGTGCTTTCTGGCATTCCATCAGACAACAATGACTTGTGCGAAATATAATGATCTAGGATTCCTCAGAGGTTGATGAATCTCAGCCTTTACAGCAACAAAAGCTGGTAAGTCATGAGAAGGTGAGCATTGATGACTATAAGAAGGATATGGTATGCAATATTGTCAGGTGCATCATATTCAGAGGAGAGTTTCTTGGTATAGCATTTGAAGTCTCTGACACCTAAAAGAAGCTATAAAACTAGAGGGGCATGGCAAATCTTCAGGCACTCCATCGACAACATACAAAACACGAGACTGCACCGATATTCAAAGCTATTTTTACAATAAAGCATGCAAGCTATCTCCCAATTCCATCATATTCTGTGGACAGGCAACTGGTAAAGCAGAAAGCGAACAGGACCATGGACACAGAAGTAGAAGAGTGTTTGCATTGGGAAACTGGTGGAAATGAATGAGCAGTTCAGTCAGCAGGTAAGGCAGGTGCAGAGCAGACAGGCAACTGGGTACCCCAACTGGAAGCAGGTGAGTGGGTGCTCTGGCTGGTAGTAGGAGACCGAGTACCCTGTTTAGCAGAGCACAGCAGGTGTGCTTGGTAGCAATCAATTGTGTAAGTGATGTAAGCGAAAGGGACATAAATTTCCACTGAAGTCAATAGCATTATTTGCACATACAATCTTTTTATTCAGTCCATACTTCTTTTTCTCTTCAGATAAGTTTCTCAGAAATAAAGAAAGATTATTCATGTTTGCTTCCACTTACTTCTTAAAGTCGACAGACCATTTCCTTGTCCATCAGTGGTATCTTCATGACTAAATTGCAAATTCACATAAACAGCATTTATTACAATGTGAGGACTTAACAGTTATGCCTGAATGTAAAATATAATGTTACTGGAGTGATCAAATTTGTTTGGTTGGTGGGTCTCATTCTCACATAGTAATCGAATTTCTAGTGTTCCGTAGGGCACACCCTATGCCATGGTGTGCAACAAAATGCCATGAGTGAGGACGTGATTTCCATCTCTAGCTGATAATTTTTGATCTGCTCCACTGTCGGTATTTTTTGTTGTATTTGGGAGTGTTCTGTCTCTTGTTTCTCCCTTCGGATCCTCACAGGTATCTTGCAGTTTCATTGAAGAAGGGAGGATGAAGTCTGTATTCCTTTGTATACTTAATGTAGGCCATTGTTGATTCATACTTACAGCTTCAGCTATTTGCAATCTGTGAAACTGAGCTTCTGTATGCAGAATATCTGTGCCTTATATTAATTCTTCCAGTGCTGGTTTACAGTCATGGGTGTCTACATAATGCTGGAATACTGCTACCTTGGTTGCGGTGGTTTTGCAGCCACCTGTGTAAAGTGGTAGTGGTGTGACCTATGCAGCAATTGCTGAGGGCTTGAAAAACCCCTTTATTGACTACGTTGGTCAATTTCACATCTCTCCACGGGGGAACAGTGGCATTCCACATTACATGGGTGATGGCCAAGTTTGGGTGGCAGTAGACTTATAAGACACTCTCAATATGACTTGTAGTTGTGGCACCACTGGCAATTTCTTTTCATGACCTTGACCTCATATTTAAACTAGCTATGATATGCACCTCTATAATATATGATGTTTCCTGGTGAGGGAGCTGCTGTTGCAGGGGTGCTGGCATACATGTCCCACTGTTTTCATGTGCAACTTTCGATTACAGTGCCATCGTAACTGTTGTTATTACAGAGATGCCTACACGTTTGAGCTCCTGAAGAGTAGCTTTCCATGAAGAACAGTGTGCAATTGCATGTCTTATGTCTGTAGCTACTGCAGAGTGTTTGTAAGAGTCAGGTCACTCCCCACATGCACTGGGCATCCTTCCACATTCGTTGCCTTTTGGTACATAGTTGTATTGTACCAAGACTTTGACAGAAGCATTTGTATAATAAAAAGGAGTTATATCAAGCAGAAAAGTACAAACCCATTACATACCTAGCTACAGTTAACAAACACATTACTAGGAAGAAATCCAGATATTATCCAAAAAGCTCGGGATATTTCTGGTGAAGTTGATGATTCTCATAAAATGCACAGTCAAAAGTAACTGCTCAATAATTATATCACTCTTTTTACCAATTTATAATGCACTGCAGTTATATAAGGTACAAGGAAAGACTGAAGATAGATATGATCAGCAAAAAGAAAACACCTAGTGAAGAAACAGTATTAGTATAGCAAAGATGAGTAATATATAAAAGTGAGTTGGAAGACTGATACACATCTGTGGGTCCAAATAGTGACTAGGCAGTAGACTACCTTCTTCTGTCAAGACAATCAAATGACTAATGAATATCAGATATTCAGCACATGAATACTAGGTATACAGTATATATGGTGAGATTATGATGAAACCAAATGAGATTTATGAAAACATAATACATCTCCAAGCAAAATTGTGCAATTACTTTAATCTTGGTCATTATAATGTCATGTGTCCTTATCAATGAGCAAAAGCAATCAGCTTTCATATTTTAGTTTCAGTCACTTCATAATACATTTCTTTCATCACTAGGTCTCTAACTTATCCATACTTCAGCCGATAATACACAATCACGCCACACACTGATTATCCGAGTCATCTTGTTGCTTCATCATTATCCCTTCCACAAAAACTACACTGGACTTACACAGGCAATACAATAGCAGCCAATGACTGGATATTTCCCATATTTCTATTCAAAAACCAAGTTCTAAAGGTTCAGAGATAAAATGAGAATACAGTATATCAACTAACCATTTTCCCTCTTTCAGATTACAGTACTTAAAGAACTATAACAGTTGAGAACCCTATAAATGCCTTGGGTGACGAAGTATTTGAAGACACTTGTTTACTCACCATTTACCTTTTTTGACATTGTGTAACTGTCTGCTGAATAGTTTGAGATACAATGGCATGATAACTATGATCCTGTATATCTTCGTTATTACTTCAAAGTTTGACCCTAAACCTGTAACTTGAAGCCATGATAAAAATGCATCTATTTGTGCCATGATAATCATTATAAAATATAAAGATAAATAGCTAATTTCAAAGTTGTTACAAAACCAATTTGCAAAATATCAATCAATCACTACTTATTGTAACCCACTGTGTATAGAGACTATTTCATCAAATATTACTTGCAAGGAAGACTTGCACTTTACATTATGTTATCAATGCTCAATAAAAATTTATCTCAATATAACTATACAAGGGTAAATAAATTCAGTATAGATTTCTTTGAGCTTACAATAAAAACTACTTCCAGATTTAAACATATCTCATCTGTCCACATATGGCTTCAAGTAATCATCACAAAAGTGCTATTTGAACATAAAATTTTAATATATAAGCTACTTTCTGATTAAGAGATCCTTTGTCCAAATATGGCTCCATAATCACCTTAGTAGTGCTAAATTAACACCTCCTAACCACTGGAAAGAGCAATCATAGCATGAATTAATCACTATTGAAAATATATATATGAAAAGGAAAATAAGCCACTGAAGTAAGTAAAACTATGATTTTTCAAAAGAAACCATGTATAGTATATATCTTTCAAACAAAAAGCTTCAGTAAGCATAGAGGACAATTTCCATGTGAAACCAAGTTTGTAAACATCCAGTCTAAATTAATTGTTATTGCTGATATTTCACTCCAAAGATACAAGTTCTCTTGGAGAACATTGGTCTACAAATTAATTTCACAGCAAAAAGGGCAAAAGTCTGTATCAGTGTAAATTCTCACATCGGTTTTGGATATCTGAATAATTCCTGCATAAAGCACATCTTGTAATTAAATACCAGTAAGAAAATTAAGCCTGTGGTAAATGGCACTTTTTAGTAGTATAAGTAGTATTTCAGCCTCTCTTAAACTTAGTCACCATAATTAATAATGCTAACTGAGACATATTAAAATGAGCCCCCTTAACAGAATGTAGATGCTGAAAATCAATAAAAAGAAGTGTGAACTAATTCTAGGAGCACAGGTACTAACACAAATTTCCTATCAAAATAGTTCATGGCAACTGGAAAAATAAGATACTTGCCAAAAAAAGTCTAAAGCTAGCAACTGGAAAATGGAAGCTACCACTTCAAGTAACATCAGTTTTGGTAAAATACAACATATGAAGCATGTAGTGTTATCATCATCTATGTATTTGTAGTCAAATGAACAATACCCAGCTTTCCAGCAGCATTAAATGATGTACTGTATTCAAATTCTGCAAAAATATACAGCTTGGAGCTGCAAATAGTGCCAGTTATTGTAAAAGTAAATTGTTACCTATGAAACACACCAAGGAGTGGGAGTAGGTTATGAGGCTGACCTATCAATGAAGTTTTAGTTTCCCTTAAATTTAATCTCATATCCCACTTATTGATATATTCCAATTCTCTGTTTAAGAACAGCAGCAATTTCATTTCATATTTCAGTTAAGTTTAAAACTCCAGCACAGATCAAATCCTCTGCATACTGTACTAGCTTACTTTCTAAACCAACAATCATGTCAGTAGTAAATGCAAAGAACAAGTAAAAAATGCACTGAAGTTTCTTCAGTGCAACTGAGTTTTCCGTACAGCTGCTACAGAGTATAATCAAGGCCACTGAAAATAAATCTATCATTCAGTAGTCTCAGTATAATCCTGTATGAGCCGCAGCCCACGAAACTTTAAACCACTGCCCGGTGGTGGCCTGTCCTATATCATTGCCAAGAGCACGATTATGGCTAACTTTAACTCAAACCTACTGGGGCTAGAGGGCTGCAATTTGGTATGTTTGATGATTAGAGGGTGGATGATCAACATACCATTTTGCAGCCCTCTAGCCTCAGCAGTTTTTAAGATCTCACAGCAGACAGAAAAAAGTGCGGATGGACAGACAAACCTGGCACAATAGTTTTCTTTTACAGAAAACTAAAAAAGGTCCCAGATCACTATCCTACAAGATCACAGACAAGACAGGCCTTGCCCTACTTAAACGACCATTAAGAACAACTCTTTATATCACTTAAAAAACTGACTGAAATCAAGTACGCAGCTTTCAAATTGAAAGTTTCTATTCAGATTTCATATGGTATATAATTATTTTGGAAGATGAACCTCTTTGAGACAAACTTCATTGAAAAGAATGGCACACTATATGCTGATAAGCTTATATTTCGCCTACTCAGCTTGTCATATAAGTTTCTTTGTTTCAGCAGGTAAATTATAAAGCAGCTGTCCAAAGTTCATTTATTATTCAAGCGCTTCAGTAGGCATTGCTACTATTGAAAGGAGGTGAATGGGACCAAGGATACATGCCAGGAATATTTATACCCAAAAATAGGTTTACAAAGAGGGGCTATTTTTGATTGGTTGGTTTGGTTGCGAGTCTGGCTGACCAATGCAGGCACTCGTTGGTTGGCACTTGGGGGCTCTGCACGCAGCTCAAGGAGGAGGACAACTGCATAATTGTCTCATGGGTGCGCCTCGTTGTTCTCCTGAAGGTGAGTGGCAGGAGGGTTTCCTAAGGAACATTTAATGTAGATTTCCATTCAGAATGGTGAGAGCCTCCTTGTATTAGAAGCAGTGGTGGTCCATGTTGCTGTTAAAGATTCTGGTACTCCTTACAATTTGCTGCTGTTGGGGGGCAGGGGCGCTGCCATGTTCCCTCATGCAGTTCTGGTACACCAACTCTTCAAGTAGATGGAAGGTGATCCTCTTAGAAAGGCAAGTCATTGTCATACCAATGTAAGGAATGTGGCATTCATTCTCAGGGCACAATACAGGTAGTCCCTGGTTATCGGCGGACTCGGTTATCGGCGATCCAGTTTTTACGGTGCTTGTCTAGTGACGAAAATCGTAATTTTAGTGCTCGAAATCACAGAATTTCCACTTATCAGCGCTGATAATTGGTTATTACGCCAATACATACGCAATAGGCGCGATGGCAAAAATCGCTGATTTTAAGTTATCATCACACCATCAGAACAGAGCCCCACGATAACCAGGGACTGCCTGTATTTGGTAGACTACCTTTCCTCTTCATGGGATTGCTACTAACAGAGGGGCTGGGTTACATGAGCCTGAATGATGTTTTTCATGGCTGCCTCTTCCTTCTTACATTCCATATTCATATATCCCCTGTAGAATAACATTTGGGCTTTTGTAAACTCCCCTCTTTGTAAACCCTTTTTTGGGTATAGATATACCTTGCTTGTACCCCTGGTGCCATTCACCTTTCAACATTGGACAGCTGCTTTATAATTTACCTGCTGAAATGAAGAAACTTAGATGCCAAGTTGAGAAGGTGAAATATAAGCTTAATGGCATATAAAGTGCCAATCTTTACAACAAATGATATATTTATTGTGATAAATTCTGTTTTTGAAAAATCCCGCTAAAATCAACTTTAAAATGTATATGGTATAAAATGGTATGGAAGAAGGGACCCAAAAATCTTTTAATAAATAGCTAAAACCATCTGGATCATCTCCACCTTAACTGTCTTAACCTTTCAATACCAAGGAATAACAAAATTTTTGTGAGGAAAGAAAAGATAACAGGGATAGAAATCAAGTTCAACTTTGTTCTTGAGAGTTAATTACCAGCTTTCTGTCACTAGCTAACAAGGGAAGAATAGCACACATATAAATCCAAAGAAAAAGGATTTCAAAACCCAATTACAGTACACACATCTTGGAAATTGAAGATATAACCAAGACTGTTACCTCAAAAAATCAATTATTCTTCCCAAGAGCAAATATTTGCAAAGGAAGGCATTTCTGTTAATACAGACACCACCAAACAATGACACAGCCAGGATCACTTTGGATATAAACCTTATCAGAATCAAAATTCTTATTACCAACTCCCACTATATCAATGAAAAGTGACGTTAAAGGAATGGATGAATGGTTCCCTCTTTCCTGGCACCAGTTACAGAGAGGCCTACAACACTGCCAAATAGTCTTGATTTTTTTAGTTCTACAAGCCAGCTGCCATACCTGCTTCTGGATCAAAACAGCCATATCTTAATGTTTACATATGCTTGCACACATAACAACTGATACAAATAAAGTAATGTATAAGCAATTATGGTGCCTGATTTTGTCCGATAATCAATGGGAATGTAACATTTCAGCCGTCACAAATTCTTTGAAACTAGAAACCAATATGAGTCGATTAACTAATCTACTCATATTACACACGTTGTCTTTCCTTCTCTGGCAATAAAAATAAACAAAGGGACAACAATGAACAGAAAATGAAGAAACACCAACACTAATCAAGTTAATATGAGACAAAGTTTATGACTCTGATAGTGTACAAAGCAAACCAATCTGCTGACGTGCACAACAAGTTTGATAACTTTCTGAATCAAAAACAGGGTCTTATGAAGCAATATTTGCAAAGTGGGATGGTATTTTTCATATCTTTCCCCTATATATATAATATATTTTCCTTTACATCTGTATATATACACCTAAGGTTCATTCGTATATAAAGAAATTGGTATTACTAATAATGTTTCAAACCAAAATGTATGATAAAAAAAATAACTACAGTTGTTAAAAATAAATCAAGTATTTATTTTCATTTAATATGCCTTTCACTACCATCATTATCATCACCTCCAACCTCACATGCTGCAAGCAGCCTCAGTGAAATTCCGTTACTCTTATCTTTCCTGCGCTTTATCTTCCCAAACTCTCCGCTCAACTCAAGTTTCCTTTCTCATAGTTCTCATCCAGGTAGGTCTGGGTCTTTCAAATTTCTGGTGCCTACAGGAGCCCAGTGACACTGCCACATACTATTCTCCCAGGAGTTGTGCTGTGGATATGTACAAGCCATCAAAATCTCCTTTTCATCATTATCTTATCCACATATTGAACTTACAGTGTTCGAATTATCAAAAAATATGACCTTTGGCATATTAATCTCACAATTTACTAATGTTTTTATGGCTGGATACAACTTTATAATTAACTACAAGCTTTTTGTTAATCATTCATAATGGCTTTCTATCCTGACTTACAAACGTGCCATTAAATATGGTTGTAGAAAAGTTATGTCCATTAAGTAAAATTTATATATAAAATTGGATTTCACTATAAATTTTTCTTAATATTTTCCTAGAGGAATATTAATTTTGTAAATAATAATCTATTGGAGACATAACCTTTACCTCCAGTTACTTTACTAAGATTGTAAGAGGGATCTACGATCTGGGCAATGTGGCACAGTAGGAATTTAACCGTGGTGTAAGTTTGGTTCCTAAGGAAACTATTTTTCATGTAAACTTCATTTTATCATTACATAGTTTTATCTTTACAGATATGCCATGGAATTTTCAATAAGAATACCATGCAGTAACAGTACATGTTATCTTTTGGTTATAAAGGCATGCATGTGAATGGAGGGTCACTTGTCTCTACCCACAGTACTTTCCCATCTTGTATCCATTATTGTCCCTGCTTTAACCGTATCCTTTGACATTCACCATCTGCCTATGTAGTGGCTGACACTTGTAATGTGTGAAATTGTCAAGGTGTGCTAACTAAAGGAGTTAAACCACAACCTGGTCCTCATATCTTCATTTTTTCAGCCTTGCCCTTCCCTAACGTTAAAGATCACTGTTTTACTCGTTAGTAAAATATTTTAAGTGCCTATTCTTATCCTTCTTAATATCAACTACTTTACTACTATAGTATTCTGTTGCTATTATTATTAACCTTCCCATTTATATCTTTCATGTTATATATATATATATATATATATATATATATATATTTATATATATATATATATATATATATATATATATATATATATATATATATATATATATTTATATACACACACATTAAAAAACCCCTGTATTCGCAGGGATGCGTACCATTCCCCCAACATGAAATAGCTAAAATCTGCAAACACTTAAAACCCCTCTAAAAACACTTAGAACTGCCTATTTTGATAGATCAAACAAAAAAAAAAAAATCTCTAAAAATGCTTGTACCTGAGTATTTTAATAGTTTTATCACAAAAGTCATGAAAATAATGTGAAAACACAGTAGTTAGTGAATATTTCTTAGTGGAAAAATACAGCTTAATGTAAGGAATTCTTCTGCTAATAATGTGTATATACGATTCCACAGAAATCCCACAATAGGGTGAGTCCGCGAATCGTAAGACCGCGAATAAGGGGTTTACTGTGTGTGTGTGTGCGTATGTGTATATATGCTATTTGGGCATATTTTCTCTCTTATTCAATTTCTATTGAAGTCAGTGGCACTGTTCACAGATACTAGCTTCTTATCAAGACTTTGAATCAATCAATACTACTTTTCCTCTTCCAGCAAGCTTCTCAGGAATAAGGAAAAATTATTTAAGATTCTCTCCATTCACTTTTTCTTTTTCTAGTTGACAGACCATTTCTCCACCCCTCTTGGTGGTGTCATCATGACTGGATTATAAATCCACGTACAAGGTGTATGTTATTGCATGCAGACGTTTGAATTTCAAACATGATGTCATTGGGATGCTGAATTTCTATTGGTCGGCAGGTCTCATTCTCTCGCTGGCTGCATGGGCAGTCGTGCTGCTCTATAGGATGTGTCCTATTCTGTGACTTGCAGCCAGGGGCGTGGGCAAGAGTGTGATTCCCATCTTTGGCCAACAGTCTTGATTTGCTTCCTTGTCAGTAGTCATGGCCTAGGGTGCTCTCTCGCTCATGTCTCCCTCCAGATTCTAACAGATGTCCTGTGGTTTCCATGAAGAAGGGAGGATGAAGTCCATGTTCTTCTGTATACTGTGTTAACTGCAGGCCATTGTTGATTTACACTCACAGTATCTGCTATTTGTATACTACATTGGTCGACTCCCACATCTCTCTACGGAGGGCTGTGCTTTTTCGCATTACAAGGGTGCTGACTAGGTTCGGGCGGCAGTAGACACATAAGGAAATTCTCTCACCAGGATCTGTGGGTGTCATACCACTGTCAATTATTCTCTTCATGGCCTTGACCTCATTCTTGAACTCTCTGTGATATGCAGCTTTGTAATACTTAACAATATATGCTTCTGGGTGAGGTACACATCTACCACTTGGATGCCACACCCCTTGACATGCCAGAAGATGTCCTTCGATGACATCTCCAAATCTACACCAAGGAGGCCCCTACCTCTCACATAGGGGTGACCTCTTTCGACAGCTGGGTGGTGTCACCATGAGATTCCCTCCCCCTTGACATCCTATTTGCCAATACTATATGTATATGGCAGATATCAAGGAAAGAACCTTCGATTCTCGTCCAAAACCAAAAATGTATGGCCAATATATAGACAATGTCTTCACTGCCATTGATACTGGTGAAAAAGCCAACAACCTACAGTATGCCTTGAAGAGGAACTCTGGCCTAAACTTCACTACCAAATACATATAGTGTGGAAGGCTGACTTCCTTCTTGGATGTAAATGTGGAGAAGAAAGGAGACAGGTACAGTACTACTGTGTACCAAAAGGCAACCACTGTGGGTCGGTGCCTAATGCCCTTGGCAAGTGCCGACACTTACAAATGCTCTGTGGTAACTGCATATGAGACATGCAATTAAGCGCTGTTCCACATGGAAAGCTACTCACTCAGAGCTCGAATATGTTAGGCAGTTCCTAACTAATAACAGATACATTTGCAACCTAATAAAAGGTTAGGTAGCATACGATAAAAGTTGGATGTGTATTCCAGCACACCAGTGACAGCGCCTACCTCATCAAGAAACATCATATTATATTATATTGCAAAGCTGCAAGAAACATCATATTGTATTGCAAAGCTGCATATCATAGCCATTTAAAGGATGAAGTCAAGGCCATGAAGAGAATAACTGAGTGGTGTTTGACACCTACAAATCCTGACGAGAGGATTTCCTTACCTGTCTACCGACGCCCGAACCTGGTCAGCACTCTTGTAATACAAAATAGTATAGCCCCCATAAAGAGATGTGGGAGTTGACCAACATAGTATACAAATTTCAATTCACATAAGGGACATGTCAAGCTCTCGGCAATGACTACATAGGTCTCAACACTACTACTACAACCAAGGGCCAACATTTCATCGCTACATGGACAACCATGACTGTAAGCCGACACCAGAAGAATCATTAGAAAGTACAGAGATCATGCATAGCGAAGCCAAGTTCCACAGATTGCAAATACCAGACGTTGTGATGAATATAAATCAATAATGGCCCGCTTTAAATATACAGAGGAGGCACACTGACTTCATCCTCCCTTCTTCAAGGAAACCACTGGACATCCGTTAGAATCTTGAGGGAGACACAAGCAACAGAGCACCGCAAGACATGACTACCGACAACAAATCAAATCAAGACTATTGGCCAAAGACGGGAATCACGCCCTTGGTTGCAAGCCGCAGCATAGGATGCATCCTACAGAGCAGCAAGACTGCCCACGCTGTCACCCAGACAGCGAGCAAGAGAATGAGACCCGCCAACCAATGGAAATTCAGCACCCAATGGCAACATGTTTGAAATTCAAGCATCTCCATGCAGTAATAAAACCTTGAATGTCAATTTCTAATACAGGACTGATGATGCTACCAAGAGAGGTGGGTTAACAGTCAATTGACTAGAAAAAGATAAATAGAATTAATCTCAAATAATTTTTCCTTATTATTGAGGAGCTTGCCAGAAGAGACAAAGAGGAAATATAGACTGATTCAACGTCTTCATATGAAGATATCTGCAAAACAAATGTGCTATCTTCAAAAAAAAAAAACAAACAAAAAAATTAATATATATATATATAAAACAATATAAAAAAAACAAAATATATATATATATAATATATATATATATATATATATATATATACATATACACACACATATATACAGGCAGTCCTTGGTTATATGTGGAAGCTTGGTTGTATCAGTGATCTGGATTTTTGGTACTTTTCTAGCGACAAAAATCAGCAATTTTCGGTGTGGATATGCATCGATAATCACGTATTGGTATCAATACATATCTAACAGAGGCGCTGAGAACCAAAAATTTGCGATTTTCAGGGCACATGGGTGCTGAGATAAGCGCCAAAAATCTCCGATTTTTGGGTATCGGCAATTTTCGCTTACCTACACGACGTCAGAACAGAATACCCGCCGATAACCGGGGACTGCCTGTGTGTGTGTGTGTGTGAGTATATATTTTATATATAATATGCATACATATTTTATATATGTATATTATATATATACAGTAATATATATACATACACATATATACACAACACACACATATATAAACGGTCATGCACGTGACATAAACCACTGTAAATACCAACCACACGTCAAGTAATTTTCCATTACTTGTTGATCTCAGCAATATATGTATTTTATATATATATATATATATATATATATATATATAATTCATATATATATATGTTGATATATATATATATATACGCTTAAAAATTCACTGTAGATGTGCTTTACTTCAGTGTATAAGTGAATCCCATAGGTCTATAGTTTTAGTTTGTGACTGCTTGATCCTGGATTATCATAAATACCTTTATGTTTATTACCCTTTGACAACTGACCATCTGATATTCTTGTTCTTTTTGTTTACTTTGTAACCTTCTTTTCATCTGTCTCATTTGTGCTAGATGATGCGTTAATAAACGTAAAAGCTCTTGGTACTAGAACTTCTGCCTGTCATTTCCCTTTGGATTCGATTATATATATATATATATATATATATATATATATATATACTATATAACCATATATTATATATATATATATATATATTTATATATAATTACTCTGCTACACATGGTTGGTATTCACAGTATTTTGTATCACATGCATGACCATTTAGACTGAATCATGAAGTGTTACCCAAGGTTGTTCATTTATAAAGATACTCTGTTTTAATTTAGGCTAATTCTAATAAAATATAACTCACCAAAGCAGAATTTTATACAGTTGAACCAACTTCAGTAATTTTGCATTTGCAAGGGGAATTTATTATCTTCTTAAAATGAACGTTCATCTGTGGCAAAAATTTGTTTTAAACTGAATCCAGCTACAGAAAAGTCTCAACAAGGTCTTCTTTCATTTCCCATACTTCTTTACCAATCTATTCAAGTTAGAAAGGTCAAATTAATTCATGCTGCAACTGCCTTATGCCTGAAGAAACTATTACTGTGTGACTGCATAAACCCCATAGGACAAAGCATATACCTTGGCCATATATAACTAATAAAACTTGCCTTGTTTTCCTCCATTTTACACAATTATCCCCAACTTACATCCATATGCACTTATAACCACACTTCCAAATAAGAGTTAAAGGGTAAAAATAATTCGCAATATGAAAGGTAAAGCACAAGTACAAAAGGACACACAATGTCCTTAAAAATGAATGAGCAAAAAATCTTTTCCATTTAATACAAAATTTAATGCATGACCAAATGAGCCAATGCACATTTTATTACTATTCTTAACTTTTCTCTATATTGTTTAATTTGATTGTTGGGAACCTAATCTGGATGTAAGCCTGAGATTCTTATGCACTGTATTTCCCAACTTCACTCATCCCCATTCCTGATAAATATATTTGTACATGCACATTCATATAACCCAGACTTTTACAGCTACTATACGACACACACTTGCTTTCATATACTCATTGCATTGTAATTCCTCTGGACCAACTTCCATGTCAACATTTAATTTCATCAGTGAAGACCACCTGCTATTTTGACATTAATTCTCCTATGCTGAAAAAGGATAATACCACATGCACACACTATACACACACCTATACACACAGACATACATACAACACATCACATACTAAGGGACAACGAAAAACCATCTTTAAACACCTCATATCGGGAGATATGCCGAGAAGTCCTCCTGGGCCCATTTCAGATTCGTAAAAGTTTCCATATGATCCTTCTTCATAATCTGTCTGAGAATCATACCCTTCTTCAAACATGCCACCTCTCTGATTGTATGAACCATAAAAATAACCTGGTCCTTCTCCAAGAAGACCTTTACCTTCAAACCCTGGTCTGCCTGGACTTCTTTGGGGGCCATGACCTAAAAGACTATCATCTTTATAATCATTTCTGCGATTACTGTTTTTTGTATAGTCCATTCCTTTCATCCCACCTCGCTGGCTGCTTCCCGGTGGAAAATCTTGCATGTGAAAACCACTTCCCTGATCATTCCATCCACCGTAGTCCAATGGACACGCACCTAACAGGCCATCCTGCTGGCCACTATTATCCTGGAAATTTCTTGACTGGCTTCCCATTCTACCTCTCCCTCTTCCATTTCTATAAGGTAGCGAACCCCCTCTAATTGGAGGGAGAAAGGAATTTTGTTGTGAGTTATAGTCAGGATATACATAATCATTTCTCGAATCTTCCACATTTGAAGACCCTGTGGGCTCTCCCTGATTTCCTTGGTTTGAATTTTGCATTTCCCCTTGGCCTCTCAGTCCAGATCCTATTAATGCTCCAATTAACCCAAGTGAATTCACCACACCTTCCTGTGTTTGACCAAAGGATGCAAAAGGACTTGGAAACGATATATCTGGAGTTGGGAGGAGTCCACTACCGGTGGGTGCAGCACCAAGCAGACCTTTCCCTCCTCTTTCACCTTTTAGAAGTGGTAATTTCTCATTATTAAGGCCCCCTGCCAGGAGGTTTGGAGTCACAATGGTACGGTTAGGTGCAAGACTTTTGTTATTCAGACTGCCAATGACTGGATTTGGCAGAAGCCCCGTTCCTCCTTTCGTATTTCTCTGAAGGGGTAAATTATCACTGTGTGGATCTCCACTTGAATCACTTTGTGCTGATGCCCCTTCAGTGGATGGTACGTTGTCACTGCTCTCCTCTTCAGGGACAAGCTCTTCACCTGTACCTTCAATATCAGTGTAGTCCTCATCACCTGTAGAATTCTTAGTAGGATGATCTTCGAATAGATTCCTAGAAGGCTGAATCCTGAAGAACGGTGGAGTCTCGTCCGACCCTTCCTCCTGAGCATTCGGCAGCAGGTGGCTGCAGGAGGACAGCAGGTTAAGTTGCATGCTGTGCCCTTTAGTAACTTTTATGCATCATCAAAGGAATCAATATGGCTAATTGTACCATTAGGGAATAATGAACTTCTATTTCTGAGAATAAAGCAAATATGCCATTCACTGTCATGAACAGAATACAAGTGAAATTACTTGAGACCTAACCATTATAAATGAATTTACAATATAAAATACATCTTAAACACAAGTACAAATATAATACAAAAATATCAATTAAAAACCTGAATGTATTCAATCATATTTTAATTGGGACTTGACTCATACCTTGCATAAATACATCCAATCTTTACTGTACGGCATTCAAATATTTGCTCCTTAAATCTACAAATACTCAACTAACATGTACCACTGCCAACTGAATATTTAGCTACACTGGATCACAAATACTTCTTTATGAATACTCCATTCACAGTTCTGGGTAAAATGAATAAATGCTGCAGAAAAATTTATTTCCACTATAGATGAAGTCTTTTACTTCTAAGACAAAATAACTTCCAAATAAAGATATCATGACACCCAATGTAAACAAGTTCATTGCAACTTGAGGTGACTTGAAACATATTCTCTTATTACATAAAAAAAATCACACCTAACCTCACATCCAGACCAACAACTTGTATTGTACTGAACCACGAAGGATAATGAAACCCTAAAATTTCTAGCACTCATAAAATAATGTCTTCATTATTACAGTCACTACATATTTTACTTTTAGACTGAAACCTAATGAAATCAAATCTCAAAGTCAGGGATATGGAATTTGTGTAGCTGCAAATCAGCATTCATCCTTATCCTTGGTGGTCCTGTGACACAACTAAACATTTTGCCCAGGTGCCAGTTTTGGCCATGTCTCTGCCCTACCATATTTTAATGACAGTCAAAAACTTTTGGTAAGTAAATTTCTAGTCTCTGATCAACTGGATTTCAGCTATTAATTCCTACACATTAAAAATATTATTTACAAGTGGAACAAGTTTTCATCAATGTTTGCATCAGATCCACTAGTATTGTTTTGGCATTTTTCGTCTGAATTTCTAAATGGTCCTTTCTCCTTTTAATTTCTGGCCTTCCTACAACAACTTCCAGTTACACTACTTTCCTGACTACGTTTCTCAACCGCATTACATGTGTAAATCACCTCTATCTTCCAATTCCTGGACACCACAGTGGCCTCATTTGTCAAGTGATCTTCCCAATACACTCCAACCTTGAGTCTGCATTTTGTGGTCAACTATCTTCAAAACCTCAGCCGCCCCATGTCTCTGCTGCATTTGGTTATATGGATTTATTATGTGCATCATAATTTTTTTTTTTCTTTATTTAATGACATTCCTAATTGCCAAAAGTACAGTAAACTCCCTTCACTTCATCTTTGCTTCCCAGTCTAGTACACTCATGGTGTTCCACCTTGCTGCTCTTATCAATATCAAGGATTTACATATTTTACTTGGCCTCAATTTTGCAATCCCGAGCATTTCTTGTGAAACCATCTGTCACATTTGGTACCAAGTGACAGCAGTTACACCCATTCTTTCGTCAAGTTGATTTTCATTTTTCTCCATTCCACTCTATCTTTTTCACATTTCTATGATTTCTGCTGAACCTGCTGTTAATACTAAGTTCTCTACATATAGAGGATAGCAGCACTTCCACTTCTGCACTCCTTTTTGGTTTCCCCCATTACTAGTATAAACCTTACAGAATGCAGTGCAGATCTTTGTTGGACCACCACCATCTATCTTAGAAATTTAGGTATAGCTACTGTAATCTTCACTAGATACTGTGTTATGACAGTAAAGTAACTAGCCAGATGAATCTTTCTCTTTTTCTCTGCTTTCATGACCTTTTTCATGACAAACATGCATTCAGAAGTGTTATATGCATTGTTAAAATTAACTCCAATTTTTACTCCAAATCAAAATATGTGGATAATACTGGCAATTTACACCTGCCAAGAATTTGTTCCAGGTATATCATACTCTTGTTACTGAAGACCACTATACTACTGCACATTTCTGCATACGATACATTTTTCCCTTGGCAGCAGCAAGAAAATCTGGAACTGATATTTCTCAAGTAAAGTAACCTCTTACTACAAAGTAATGATTTCCTACAAGAATGTGCTGTAACAGACTATCACCAGGTATTTGCTGCGTAAAATCTGACCAGATGGGATAGAGGGATGCATGAAAGTTTACAGTGTATAATACTGACAATGGTATATTTCCTGATTCCTTTGTATTTTTGGGGTACAATGTCCTCTAATGTCATGAACCAAAAATAGGATAGCAACTGAATGCACAGATGGGATTCAAAAGGGATACAAAAAAAATCAGAAAATAAAAAAAGTTAGAGAGGTCATTGGGACTAGTTGATGCTATATATTTCAGTCATTAAGCAACTGCAAGTTGGTAACTTTATTTGTAATGTCATCAACTACCATTTTAAAGTGTGACGAAGAATTCTTGCATCAAAACAATTCTAACCTTTCATAATTGACAAATAATTTTTTTTTGCTTATTTAATCTGATTGCATAGGAAAACAAATGTATCTGAATTCAATTGATATGATTTAGAAAAATTTATTTCTTTCTTCATAATCAGGAGGGTTATTGTAACCTCACTTTCATAGCTAGCATGTCTTTATCATTCTTCACAATGTGATGGGTTAGAGTAATCTCCCTTTCATAACTAGCGAGTGTTAACATTTACCCTGGAAAAGGAGAGTTTTTAATTTTTTCCCTACTTTGGATTCACAACTTTCAGTGCATAAAATATCCAGTATTATAAGGAAATTGAAACGTTATACACGGTTGAGGTAAAAGCAACCAGATTTGTTACGTAAATAAGAAACTCTTACTCATTTGCAGAACAACTCAGTTTTTACAATAAGTCAACTTCAGAACTGTACAGTTTGTTTGTACTATTGTGAGGAGTGGTAGCATATCACTGTAACTACAGTAACACCTAACAGTGTGAGTATCCGGTCTTTCTGATAAGTAAAAAAGTTCATTTAAGTAACAAAGAACCTATATTATGGCCTGCCCTTGAGTATTTACTAATCTTCAAGTTAACAGCAATTCCACATAGTTCGTAACCTAAACTAACCAGTACTTTACACTAAATAATCAATTTATGAGATACATTTAAAAAAATATCACAACCAAAACGGTGGCATCGGAAAAATCATAGTATCAGTACAGAAGTCTGCTAACTTGACTTCTGTTAAGTTGAGGTGAAATCTTGAGGGTTCACTCATCAACAACCCTGCACATAATCATTCAGGTAAAATTTCACTCAATACAGAGCCTGCATAAGACTGATGTGGTTATACAACCAAGTTGTATCAAAACTAATCATAATTTTGTTAATGAAGCCTCACAGATCACCATGAAAACATGACTTGCATTCAGAGGACAACAAACTACTGTCTGCCATTTGGTTGCAGTGTGTTTCCAGGAAGGAATTAATTTCCCCTCCATTACTACTTGAAGTTTGAATTTTCATTGTGTTTCAGAGTGCTGGGTTACCTCCCCAAATATTTAACTATATATATAGAAAATGTCTTGGTAAACTAACATTACTGAGGCCAGTTCTGGGACTTGCTCTATCTGATCAAAATGCACAAAAATATGTATTTCATACTGTTCTATGAGATTCTTAAGAAAAATCTATATTCCACAGGACAAAAATGCTTTAATCTCCATTTCTGTCAAAAAGGAAGTATCAATTTACATTTGTAATAATGTATTTGTTAAAATCATTCAAGCCACTTTTGTTTCTGCCTAATTGTCAAATAGTTGATAAAATGAATCAATATGCAGTCATTATTACTCAAAAAGTAACACCCAGACAACTAAGTCATTTCTGTACTCTTAAATGAGAGGTTAAAATCAGAGTAAGACACAATGCCAAACAACTAAGTGGAAAGGCCAAACAGAATGAAAGAAAAGAAAAAAGTAAAATGATACACAGCTTATCAATCAACCAAGGTAGATTATCCGAACCACTGTATCAATGTTTACAAAATTATTCATCATTATTGTTCATATATTTATTCTCAATCTGCCAACATCTCGGATGGTAAGTATTACTGATACTGAAATGACTTATCAACTGCCATAAGCACACAAAACCAAAAATGCCTTCAAACAGGCCCATTATTTGCCATTAGCCATATTGCAGGGTACAAAATATGAACAAAAACTTTAGTCCCTCTTAAAAGAATGCAATTTGCAGTAAGCTGCTCAAGCAGCTATGTGTGTGCCATTATTTGTGTTTTTTGAGTCATGAGATGAGATGAGATGAAACTAGCAGGTTTGGGGCTACAAACTACATTGCTAGGAATGGGTTTGCATGAAAACATTTAGCTAAAAAAAAAATTCATTAGCTTCATCATCAACCCATTACTTACAAAAAACCAAAAGCTGCAGAATCCCCATGAACCAGTCTCTCAAAGACACATCCAGTTATGTTCATGAGACAAAAGCCCTGGTAGGTAAGTTTATATCAAGTATACTCAAGTTCCTATGCTACATACAGTGCTCCTCCTGGGAACAACTAATGTAACAGAGGACACCACATATTCATTAGGTATGACAAGAGGTAATAACCCCAGACTCTATGTTGTAGCGTATGATACCTTGGACAACTGAAAGGATGGTAAGGTGATGAAGCTGACTGAAATTAACAGGCCACTGGACCACACGAGAGAAATGAGAATTATCCTGATCTCTGTCAATTTCAACAACTTGCTTGAGAAGACCAAAGGTGGTTTAGGTATGGATCTCAATGTTGTTCCACGGCTCTAACACAGGATCATCCCCCAAAACAAGAGGATCTGGTAGAGGTGAGCAATAGGCCAGCAACTACTTCTTTAGTGGTGTTGTGAATAGGTTAATGAGAGTGATCATTCTCCCCTGAACACATCCATGTTTAACGACCATTTTGATGGAAGGACCTGGAGTGCCTGCCTGCTCAGAGTACTGATAACCATGTTTCAAGGTACTTTAGTGTTTCTGGAGACAATGATGTGAACAGGTCTATGAATGATCACTCAGGGCATTGATGACCATGTTTCAAGGTATTCAAGTGTTTCTAAAGACAAGCCCTACCAGTTAAAGGGGGAGGGAGTTCCTTATCTATGTTTTCTGCCTCTTCTTGATAAAGAACCTCTTTGGATGGGATAAATGGAGAACCAAGGACTCTTTGCTTCAAAAGCACTTTAGAAGATAACTAGACTGGTATTTGAAAGACTGTCCCTCACTGGATCTGCAACTCAGGAGATTCTACAGACTTCAGGCGTGTTCTTCTCAAGCTATTGAAGGCTGAAGGATCTAGGGTACTGACTGGTGTACAGTTTTTGACAGCAAGGGGACTTCCAAGGTAAAGTATGTCTAAACACTATCAAGACTGAAAACTGCTGCCCTGGTGGCTGAAGACAAACTCCCAAAGGTGAAATGAGAACATGAAGTAGAGAAAAAGCTACTGAGACTGAAAACTGCTGCACTGGTGGCTGTTGATGTGAACTCCAGAAGGTGAAATGAGACTAGAGATCCTTGGACATCAAGTGGAAGGAGACAGGAGAGATCAGTGGCAGATGCATCTATCTCCCTAAGCATGAAGATACTAATCATGTCTACAGTGGATCAAATATAAAGAATAGATGCCTTGCCCAAAGAAATGCCTATCCAACAAGGATTGACAACGCCCCCAAAAATTCTAGCACTAATACTGTACACAGGAAAGTACTGGCACCACTAACAACCCTCTCCTACAAATTCCAGAGGGTAAGACCCTCTCTACAGACATTCTATTAAGTGTCCAATTCTGCAAGTGAGTATCAAATGAGACTAGTGGAAGCCAGACTATTCCCCCAATAACATGTTACAAAAGGTAGCTTGAGAAGAACACACCTGAATCTTGTAGAATCTCCCAAGTTGCTGATCCAGCAAAGGATAACATATGGTTATTCCAGGGAAGAGAGAGACATGGAGTTTACTCTTAGAAACAGAATTCAATTTGGTGTTGACGAAGAACTGTGGAATGTTTCATACAAGATATCTTCTGCAGAGTGAAACCACTGATCAACTATGGCATGTACCACATGCACAAGCCTAGTACAATCTGTATTACTATACAGACCTGAATCATGGTATGATAGTGAACTATATCCGAAAGATTGCCAATTGGAAAATAAAGCTATAAGAATATTAGGAGTCAGATGGCAGGAAACAGTTAGATAAGATAATGATGAAGGGAGATGGCTTAGACGAGTCCTTCACATACCCCTGGGAGAACAATAAGCAAGTGTCACTTGGGCTTCTCTGGGCACCACAAGAGTTGAAAGACCCAGAACTACTGTTTTCAGAGAAGTAAATGATGATTACTGCAAAAATCACCAGAAATTTAGGGATGACTAATATTTTCTTAGGAAAACTGCTAGGAGGAAAATTTTGTTTATCAACAACACATTCTCTGCAGTAAATCCTATAAATGAACAAACTATGCAATAGCAACATAATTACAAAATACCAGTCTGACATAAAAAAACAGAATAACAGAATGAAAAAACTGAGAGGAAAACTTGCAATAACTGGAAAAATGGAAATAAAACTAATAATATAAAATTCGTGTAGAGTACCTATATGACAAACCTGCTTCCAACTACATTTAACAAAGGCACAGGTAGGTAAAAACACTACTGTATCACAAAAATGTAAAACTGATGAAGTGATAAAAACAAGGATGTGACTAAGGGCATAATGGTGATACAAACTAACTTGACAAGGCCTTCCTGGGAAGGGTAACAGCATTGCTCTCATGTCGCACAAAATGGCGAGGAGTAAAGGGAGTATCATTCTAAAGTCTTGGCATGCAGAGTAAGGGCCATAAAAATAGGAAATACAGTACATGATTAATAGGTTCATGACAACTATCGACAAAAGCACATCTGGAAGGCTCTCCATAACTATCAGGTAGACTGTATTGCCTCTGTCCAACTTTGATGTATCAAAGACTTTTTCCTCTATGACACTCAGTTGACATGTCTTGCATGATTTGAGACATTCAATGTTTCTCTTGGGTGATTTGTTGAAATTTTGGACAAAACTAATGATCATCTTTCACTTTATGATTTAATCACTGACTATAACAATGATGCATTTCTAACAAGCAGTCACTTCTAAGTATTGTACCCCACACAGTCTCAAGTTATAGTCTAATTATCAATATTGCCAAGTTGAAAAAAGTTCTAAAATGTTACTTCCTTACAACATAATGCATATTCCAGATGTGACAATCCAAGAGATTTGACACAAAAAATATTCACTATAAAATTTGTTTAATAAATCTGGTAACACTAATTTCTTCAGGCTTTCTTTAGTCTTCTTTGCTTGCAATGCATGCATCTCTTTATCCAAAAATTTATACCATCAAACTTTTTTATTTTTTTTAATAGCACCAATACCATTACCTAGTTATTTTTAGTATGTTGTATCTAAATGCAAGCTTCATAAGTTGTACTAAGCATTATTTTCATCTATATTGGAGGTAGTGACTCAAAAGTTAATACAGCCCTTTGACATTTCATTAAACTGTATACCAAGTTACCATACAAACACTATGAGGCAAAAGACAAAATACCAGTCAGATCATAATCAATATCATAACCAACCAAACTCTACTACCAAAAATATAAAATTAAAAAGAATTTTGTATTTTTCCTAAGGAATCTATGCTTTAATATACGGAGTAATCCATGCTTACCTATCTTTGGCTGTTATTGAATTGTCTCGGAAAAACAAAATCCTAATGCTACCTGGGTCACATGGTGTAATCTGGCCCAACCTGCCTTTGTCCATTGTGTAAAACAGCCCGTGAGTAGCTACGCTCATCCTCCTAGGAGGAGTGAGAGATTGAAACTATGCGGGGCAGTACGAGGAGGGTAACTTTACCTATATGAAAGCGCAGGTTGGTATGTTAGGAAAATTACAAACTTCTTTTTAATTTGGTATTTGTTCCAGCACATCACATATACGAACCAACGTTTTCATATGTGGAGCCTCGCCTAAAGGTGGAGGACGATCTTTCGGGTAAACAATACCCTCTCAATACCCCAAGGGCATGCAAGAGATGTAAGCTGTTGTATCATACCATTCCTCATGATGTTGCTGATGATACCCTCCCCTCTTGATGGTGCTCCTGAAAGGCTTTATGTCATTACATGACCTGTTGCACTGCCACTACTGGACCCAAAGTGAAGGTATCTAAGGACTTGTGTGCCATAATCTTGAGGCAGAAATAGGCGAATGTCGTCTGCCTCTTCCATAACCGGGCCCAGGGGACCTGACCTACAGAGTGGTTCTTCTAAAATGCCACTGACAAGTCCTATTCCTCTAATGTTAGGAGCCCTGACTCTGGTTGGGCCCGGATCTTCACTATGGTCCAAGCAGTATGCCCTCACAATAACCTCTCACGCTTCTCCCGACCCATACTTGAAAGAAGTCTCCAACGGGCTGATCTGTGAGGGGCTGTACGTTTAAGGTAGGCTACCAAGGCTCTATCTGGGCACAGCACCATTTTCTCCTTTTCGTTCCCAACTAAGTCCTTAAATGAGGGAACAGAAAAACCTTTCAACCTTGGGTAGTGTGTGGAGGGTTACAGGTCATTTGCAAGAATTCTGGGAGGAAGGTGAAGCCCATCGATGTCCATCCATGGGTGTGGGTAATGTTGTATGAAAGGGCATGAAGTTCATCCACCCTCTTCATTGACGTCACGTGCCAACAGGAAAACCTCTTTCAGGGTTAAGTCCCCATCTGCTGCCCTTCTGAGCAGTTCAAAGGGCAGTTTCCTCATGGAAGCCAGGCTATTGGTGATGCTCCATTCTGGGGGTTTCAGTTCTCAAGGAGAGCAACTCTTTTTGAAAGGTCTATGCCCCTAGGTTTGAATACTCAGGTGAGGGCGAACCTATAACCTTTAAATGACGTTTTGAGGGGATGGAGATCCCTCCCACTGCACCAACGATGGAAAACCTTCCATTTTCCCTGGTACAGACTGAGGGAAGAGGGTCTGAAGGTGCTGACAATCACTGCAGCAACTTCTGAAAAATCTTGCTTTCTATGGAGTTGCTGGATAGTCTCTGCACATGAAGCTGGAGGGAGGCCACTGCCTGATGACACCGGCTGTTGTGCTCTTGCTTCAGCAGGGTGGGATTGGGGGGAAGTTGCCTTGGTATGTCCACCAGCAGGTGGAGGAGGTCTGTGTACCATTCTGCTTGGGGCAACTTTGGAGCTACAAGCGTCATTATTAGACCTTGTCCCACGGATGCTGGAAGGCATCCTGCAGAACGGCTCTTTGGCCGGGGACCGGAGAACAATACAGGGGCAACAGTTGCTGTTCTTGCTGCTGCAAACAGGTCCAATGTGAGGCTGACCACAACTTGAGCAGCCGTCCACTAAGCCCTGTTATAACGATCATTCCATCCCACTCCGTGATCCCCCCTGCTTAGTTGGTCCACCACGATGCTCTTTTTCCCGGGAATGTACCTGGTTGTCAGCATCAGTCCCTACGTCTCTGAACACCCGTACATTTCTACAGCTAAGCCATTCAGGTTGTGGGACACTGCGCCTCCTTGCTTCTTTATATATGCGACCACTGAGGTGTTGTTGCTCATGATGAGCATGGTCTTCCCTTGGAGGCGATTTTGGAAGTGTTGGAGTGCCAGCCAGACTACTAGCATCTCCAAGAGGTTGATGTGATGTTGACGCTGCTGCTGGTCCCACTTCCCTGAAATGCACACTTACCATTCAGATGGGTGTCCCAGCCCCTTCAGGATGCATCTGAGTATACCAGCATCTCCGGGGAGAGGCAGATTAACTGTATCCGCTCCACATGGTTTTCTGGGTTCCTTCACCACTGAAGATCCTCCAGGATCTTCCTTGTCACTCTTATAACTCTTGTGTCGGCCTGTGTGGCATTCGTCCTTCTCCGTTGTTCTCCATTGCAGGGAATGGATACAGGTCCTGCACCTGGGTACCAATTTTTCCAAGGACACCAAGTGGGCGACCAGGGCTTAACACTTCTTCATTGATTGGTGAGGGTTGGCTAACCTCTCTCATCAATGGTAGGCCTTCACCCTCACTGTCTACTGTCATGCCCAGGTATCCGATCCTGTGTCGGAACTAAATTCCCTAATACCTGCACAACTGCAGCACCTCATTCCTGGCTTACATGGCTTGTTCCACTGAGGGTGCTAATATGAGCCAGTCATCCAGATACCTGTGTAGTCAGATGCCTCTCCTGTGGGACCATTCCGATGACAGTTGGAAAACCTGGGTGAAAACTTGGGGGGCTGTCGCAAGGCCAGAGCAAAGAGCCCTGAATTGATATGTGATGTTCTTGGAGACAAACCGTGGGAACTTCCTGAGGGAGCAGTGTATCGGGATGCAGTGATATGCATCTTGCAGGTCTAACGAGACCACAAAGTCTCCTCCTCTGGTTGCCCGCCAAGATCGACTGGGCCTTCTCCATTTTGAATGGAGTTAGCCACATGTGGCTGTTCAGGGTCGACAAATCTATGACGGGCCTCCACCTACCCGATGCTTTCTCCACCAGGAAGAGGCGGCTGTAGAAGCTGATCAGCTGGGAAGGGCTAGAGGGTGACTCTGGTCTGCTCCTTTTTCCAGTACTCCCGCTCAGCTCCCCCAACTTTGTCGTGCCACTGTCCTGGACCTCTTCCCCGTGGATCTGCCAAAGAGCTTGCAAACTGCTCGGGTTTCTTCTAGCGGGCATAGTAAGAGGAAAAATATCCTTACCAGAGTTAAAAGGAATGAAGGAGTTTGTGGCGGTATCAATGACAGGGAAGTGACAAGGAACAGAGCAGGTTCTCTGGGGATGGGGGTGGTCTTCTTCCTCCATCTTCTACTGTACTTTCCCCACTGGGGCAATGGCCATGTTGAGCACTCTCGACATGCAAGGGGACTTGTGGGAACACTCCTGACCACTGCAAGAGATACACATCAAATGGGGGTCTACACCTATTAGTCACATGAATTTACCCCCAGGGTTTGTCCTTGCCTACACAATGTTGCACTTCGGGTTTCCCGTTCTCTTCCATCACTGCAGGAAGAGAGAAAGACAGAGAGAGCACACTAATGCTAGGGTGTCGGGAAAACACAAAATATGCAATCACGTGGGCAGAGAAAATGCTCTCAGAACCTGGATGGATCTCACAAAAAAAAATTCCACTCTCATTCACAAAGAACAAACAACAGTATGAATGAAAAAGAGAGGAGACTCGGAAAACGTGCGAACTCTAGGATGGCTGTGATCACAATGGATGAAGGCATGTCAGGCCAGGTAAAACCACGTGACAACGTTAGAATTTTGTTTTTTTGAGACAATTCAATAACAGCCAAAGATAGGTAAGCACAATTACTCTATATATGAAAGCGTAGGTTCATATGTGTCAGAACAAGGATAAAACTATATACCCAGATACTGTATCAGTATTCACAAACAGCATTACAAAATATCTGCCTCAGTATTGTTGTTCTCTTAAAATTTATATGTTAAGGGAATAACCATACTAAGTATTGTATTATGTTTTAAAGGAAAACATGTTTTCATTTACATACATTAATAATAATTATTCTTTTCTACTTAAATGACCAGACCACCACTGTACCAACTTCATTGAGTTTAAAGCAACTTTCAGTTCTTCCGCTCAGCCATCACCCAACTGCGACATCCCTCATTTTTCTGTGCCAACCCCCATCTGGGGGAGTGTGGGAAAGGGAGTAGGGAATGGAGTTACAATTAACTGGTTTATTTTAAAAACATACTTAGCTTGAATTGCAATATAAGAGGACGGACAAAGTATTAGTGTCTCTGACAAGAACAGAAGACCTAAATGAAAGAAACCCCCATAAACTAAGGACAGTGGAGTCAACAGCAACTTTGGAAACCCAGGTATCTTCTATAAATAATGGATGCAATGTACGACGTATCCTGCAGATAGTACACATACATAGCACTGAAGTGTAAAGGCAGTTACTACAACAACAATAGGTAAGGTTAAACAGCACATGAGAGGAGGATGCTCGAACCTTAAGGATGTTGCTCCTGAGCTTGGCACAGGCCTGCCTCATAAGAAACCTCCAACTAGAAACCGTGGACGCCAACAGGAAAGAGAAGTCTTGAAAGAACCATATTCCAGCAACTTGCGAGATAGTTAGGATGAGAGCAAGAGGAGTTAAGACAAACAGATAAAGGCATGATTTGAGGACCTTTTGCAGATACAAACTCTGGGGCCATTTGAATTCTCCACAAATGTCAACAGCTGGGATGAGAGATTTGGTTGGAAGAGGTATGAAGCCTCTGAAGCTCTTGGATGGGGCCAAAGTAAACAGGAAAATGACCTTGAGGAAGATGGTGTTCAACAGTAGCCCAAACTGTAACCAGTGTTGCCAAGAGAGCCACCGACAAGAAGTGATTTGAAGGCACAAGGCAATCTTGAAACTATAGCAGTCCATGGATCAATCAACATTTCCCTGAGAGAAGAATTGGACATCGTGGGACCGTAAACCAGGGTAGACGAGACCTCACATCATACCAGCATCAAATCTCATCAAAAGTATGCAGAAAGTGACGGGAGAGGACCCGCCACTCTTGCAACAGCTTGGTGCCACTACAAAGAAGAGCCACCCTCCATAAGGTTATGGCCAATAAATGGGACTCAAGAAGTTGCAATTGCCTTGAAAGACTGAAAAAATAATGGAAGAGTTGCTCCAACTCTTTTATTTTTTGCTCCAAAGATCTCTTTCAAGTGAGAAGAACGAAAGGATATCATAACCATGGACAGCAAGCACAGGAGAGTCAGATACCAGTACCACTATGGCCTAAAAAATAAAAAGCAATGAGAAGGAATCATCTGAGCTTAGAGGAACTCAGAACTTCACCTGCACTGCCTAAACTGGAGTATGACTGTAATAGCCCAAGGCACTGACCCTGGCTGCAAAAGAACACAAACAATGAAGCCTAACACACAGATAGATGCAAACTGGATCAGCCAGGGTCTCCTCATTCATGCTGTGGGACACTGATGGTCTCCTGAGAGAAGGAATCACCCCAAAGGAATGCACACCATAGGATGACACAGGATGAATTAAGGCATGACTCAATCTCACAGTGATTCAACAAGGAGTCAAGAAGGTGGGGGAGTCAGAGAAGACTAGCTGCAGATTATAAATCAGGTCCCATCAACCCAGCTCCCTAGACCAGACAACCACTCTCAGTACACCAACAAGAGAAGAACCATGTTTCCAACATTAATTGAATCATCAGACAGAAGAGATATGAGAAAACAGCTGAAATCCAGAAATTACTTCAAATGGCTTTCAAGGAACCACTGTTGAAAAGCTTGAAGAATGACACCCGAAGCAGGGAGCCCAACAAACAACGTCTGCAAGAACTATGCCCTAGTATGAGATGAATTGCAAGAAGGGAATGACCAATGAGGTAACCACCATGTACCAAATTCTCCAAGGAAACAGGGAAACCAACAGGCCCTTCCCCCTCAAAAAACATGCCTACGCAGAGATAGTAATACCCTTACTTAGCCTGCACTTCTACCACAGTTTTTTTTTTTTTACTAATGTCATAGCAATGCATATGGAATGTTTTACCAATATTAGACATTATCCTATATGTGTAAAATTTTTTTTTTTATTTCATGTAGATATTACCCTATATACTTGTTAATTTATTTTTATTATTATGGTTTTAATTTTTTGACTATATCACCAATGTACAATATATTTATTTTGTTGCAAATCTGAAGTTAAATAAACACTACAGTTTATCTTCACATACTCCCCTGTGTGAGATAAGGGTATAAATACCTGCACTGACTCTCTGTAGCTTACTTCACCTGAAGATGTTGTAGTGTCTCAATATAACGGTCATAATGATAAGTGTGATAAGTGTAACAATTCAAAGTACAGTCCTTATCCTTATTGCACACCTATATGGAAACATAAACTTTTGGGGAAATTTACTTGAATTTTTGGTCCCCTTAATTCCCAAATTAGAGAAAATTATCCTGGAAAAAGGGAAAAGAAGAAGAATGAGGCCTCTCCCTTAAATCCAGTTGCTCCATAGCCACAAAAGAGTAAAAAAACATGGAATTCTGAGCTATACAAGTAGCTACTGCATTGTCTCCGTTGCTCTGCTTCCCCCACCACCCACCACATCAACACATTCACCACATTTAGTACACTCACTTCGTTCATAAAACCATCATATTAACACTATAAATGCACTAGCAAATATTTCCAACAAAAACATTCAGTAAAACTCAAATATATACAGACTCAAAAGATCTTCAATTGCCGAAAATACTCTGGTACCATACGACCCATAAAATTTTTTCCAGCATGGCCATTCCTTTATCACTTTTATCATATATTCTCTCTGTGTTATTGGAGAATACTGCTACAATATTTGCAACACAACAGTCAGTGCCAGTGTCATGAGTATCTGTTGGATCATGTGAAATGACAAATTTTTACATGAATTTGTATTTTTCATAGTTAATAAACCTGCATCTTAACATTAGGATAAATCTTCTGGTGCCAGCTGGAAACTGGTAAAAAACCAATTGGAATTGTTTATGCAAGGAATTGGTGGCATCTGGTATCAATCACGGGGATGAAGGAGGAAGCACACAGCAACCTAATCTCCAACCCTGACATACTTAGTTTTCTTCCATCCCAGGGTTAACTAAAAGAAGGGTGTCTAGAGTCGGGCAGTAAATGTTAAGACCGCAGGTTTGTTAGCCATGAAAAATACAAATTAATTTTAAAATTTGTCATTTGTTCTTACGCGGAAAAAACCTGGGTCTTAACATTAGGATAGATCCACCTTTGATGGGAGGTAAGAGAATCTTGAACTGACTGGGTGTTCAGCACACCTGGTCACACTTCCTGGATAAGAGAATTCAAAGGAAGGGGACCCTAGCCTCTGGCTTGTTAGCTAGATGGGTATTTAACAGTCACACTAGCATACTGGGCTAAAATACAATGCAGAGATTCATTGCACGGGAGGAAGTTAAAGATCTGTATCTGTTCAGGTAACAAACTAAGGTAGCCACCTAGACATGTTTGTTATCGTTCCTCTCTCTCCTTGCTAGAGAGAGGAAGGGCTTGCTATTGAAAGGTATATTCGTGTAGAATATTAAGTCCTCTAATAGTAAGGCTACTTTACTCACCTGTATCTATCCAGTCCCAGCGTATGATAGAGCAATCTTCTTACTGCCGATAGGTAGAGAAGAAAGGAGAAAGGTAAAAGGAAACAGACCAGCCATCTCAACCATTCTCACTTTCATACCATCATCTTAGGCAAGATACAAACTGTCCCACAGTGTTGGCAGTAAAAATTGACGAGGAGGTGTAGGCATGTCTAATCACTTCACGTAACCAAAAAGAAATGATTTTCTTGGACACTTCTTTCTTGTTCCTGCCTGTGCTAACAAAAAGTCTTCGGCACCCAGGTCTGAGGTGTTGAGTCCTTTTCAGATGACTACGAAGTGCCCTGACGGGGCATAGTAGTAACTCATCTGTATTGTTGTCTACAAAATCCCCAGGGGAAGGGATGGAAAAGGAAACAAATCTGTCATCATGGACTGAAGGGTTTTGAGTCTTAGCAATGAATTCTGGAACAAATTTGAAGGCTACTGACCCCCACCTCCTGGTATGTTTAACATCAAAAGTTTCTGTCCGATGACCGTCGCAGTGGTTCATATAGGGCTTGAGTGAGACTACTAAGCGTCAGAGTCAGATCACAGGTAGGTGGTATAAGTTCTCTAGGAGAACAAGACTGTTCAAAACTCTTGAGCAGCATAGAGATTTCCCAAGAGGAAGTCAGGTTCACATCTTTCAGACGTATTACTAACCCCAAGGCAGACCTGTAGTCCTTAATTGCAGAAACAGAAAGGGTGTTTTTCTGTTCAGAGGAAGATCAAGAAATCAGCTACCTGTTGAATAGATGTAACGAGTGGTGAGAAACCCCATCGATGACACCAATCATAGCAGACTGCCCATTTTCCCTGGTGCACAGCTGAGGAAGATCTTCTGAAGTAGCCAGACATCTCTGTCCCTGCTCTGCGAGAAAAGCCTCTCACTCGCAGGAGATACTGCATAGTCTCCAGTCATGAAGAGATAGGGAACCTACAGATCGATGATATCTCTCTACATGAGGTTGAGAGAGGAGGATGTGCCATGAGGGGATCTCTCTTGGAACCGCTAAAAGCAGAGACAGCAGATCCGGGAACCATTCTGCTTGAGGCCACTAAGGAGCTACTAAGGTCATCCTGAGATTTTGAGAAATCATCACTCCGTTCAGGACGTGACAGATCAGGCAAAAGGGGGGGAATGCGTAGACTTCCAGATTGTCTCAAGGATGTCGAAGGGCATCCTCTGCCACAGCGAAGAAATCTGGAGCTACTGAAAAATAGACCTCCGGCTTCCTGTTGAACCTTGTTGCAAAGAGGTCTATCATTGGTCTCCCCCACAGATGAAAAAGCCTGTCTGCTATCTCCTGATGCAGAGGACACTCCGTCCCTAGAACCTGACCCTGACAACTTAGCTTGTTGGCCACTACATTCCTCTTGCCTGGAATGTACCCGGCCTTGACGTCCACCAAGTTGTCAATCGCCCACTGTCTTCATGTGAAGCTGACACAGCACTAGCCTCCATTTGTTCACATATGCTACCACTGTAGTGCTGTCTGACATTAGAACAATGGAGTGCCGCGTCACCCTTTCCTGAAACTCCTGAAGTGCTCAGAAGGCTGCTTTCAACTTTAGCACGTTGATGTGAAGTTGCCTGTCCTGAGGACTTCACACTCTGGAAGTCAGGAGATCCAGATGTGCTCCCCAACCCTCATAAGAGGCATCTGAGAACAGGAGTAGTTCCGGAAGGGGTGAATGAAGAGGCACTCCCATTGGCAGGTTTTCATCGTTCAACCACCACAGAAGGGTGCTTCTTACTTCTGTCAACAGAGGGACCTGAAGCTGAGGAGAGTTCCCTGCTGGGGACCTGAATTCTTTCAGCCTCCATTGAAGGGACTGAAGATATAGATGGCCACGAGGAACCAGCTTCTCCAGTGACGTCAAAAGGCCTAAAACTACTTGTCACTGCCATGCAGGTTGTTTCTGTTTGGACAGGAAGGAGCGAGCCATTGTACTGAACTTCTCAATCCTTTGGTCTGAAGAAAAACTCTCGATGGGGCTGTGTCTATGACCATTCCCAGGTAAAGAATCCTTTGACTGGGCTCAAGATTAGACTTTTCCAAATTTATCACAACGCCTATGCCACAACAAAATTGGAGAAGACAGTCCCTGTCTCGGATTAGCTTCTCCCAAGAGTATGCTACGACCAGCCAGTCATCGAGATATCTTAGGAGGCAAATCCCCTGTGCATGAGCCCATTTCGACACTAAGGTGAAAACTCTTGTGAACACCTGGGGATCTGTTGTTAGGCCGAAGCAAAGGACTCCGAACTGGAACACCAATTCTCCAAGACTGAAGCAAAGAAACTTCCGGGAGGGGGCTGGAATGGGCTCTGGAACTAAGTGTCCTTCAAACCTATTGTGAGCATGTAGTCGTTGTTTCTGACACCCACTAGGACTGTTCGAGGAGTCTCCATCCTGAACTTGGTCTTCCTGATGAAGAGGTTCAAAGTTGAAAGGCCTATCACTGGTCTCCAATCGCCAGTGGCTTTGAGGACTAGAAAGACCCAGCTGTAAAAACCTGGGGGAGGACGCTTGACTTGCTCTATTGATCCTTTCTCCATCATCTTCGTCACTTCCTCTTGGAGAGCTAGGTGCTTTGGAGAGCCCTGGGTGTAAGTGAGCTGAAGGAGAAAACAATCAGAGAGGGGAAGGGCAAATCGGAAAGGTAGTAGATATCCCACCCAAATGATGTCTACCACCCATGGCTCTGCCCTGAAACGGTTCCACATAGTCCAGTGACCTGCCAGGCATCCCCATGGTGGCAAAAAGTAAGGAGGGGGCACCCACTCTACTGTTTACTTCCTCTGGCCCTCCCTCTAGCTCCCCTTCCTGGCCTGGAAGAGTGGGACCCAAAGGGACGTTGCTGGGAAGGTTTTTTTGCTGTTGACGAAGCAGGTTGAGAAGGCTTGCTTGCAGGAGCTGGTCTTGAAGGCTTCTTGAGAGGAGCTTGTGATTTCTGTCTTGGGGCGTTAGCGAGAGGGACCGGCTGATTTTGTCACTGCCTGCTGAACAAGACGGTTGTTATTATCAGCTCGATGCCTATTGATAGCCATCTCTAGCTGATCCCTAGGGAAAAGCAACTGGGAGTCTAGGATATCACCATTCCTCAAGGATGGCAAGGAGTCAATGCCAACAGACCAAACCACCTAAGAGAGGGCTGTGTACCTCATTATTAGCAGTAGATTAACCCATAGGTTAGCACACAAGTGGGTAAGGTACAAAATGGCCTTAGCACCAGATTGTAACAATCTGATGTAAGATGCACTATTACTGTATTTCTTGATGAAGAAGAGGAAATTCTGGCCATTGCTGTTCACCATAAATCAAGCCAAGAGACAGTCTGGAAGGCAGAAGAGGCAGTCAACTCCAAAGTTGCTGCTTCCTGAAAAGTAAGGGAAGAACCTTCTGCCCTAACCTGATCCAGGGCCAGTCCTAGCTTTAACCAAAAGACACTGGGGTTGATTTGTCTATTTAGAAGAGGCACAAGAGGAGTTGCATAAAACATTCTATGGCAAGGAAGTGGAGGAGGAAGAAGCCTGAATGACCTGCTGGAACGAAGAGAGTTATCCCAGCCAGAAATCAAGGAATTGACTCGATTTAGGACGGGGTCTGCATGGCTTGAGCAGGGTAATTTAAAAGACGTTTTAAAGTCCTTTGTTCCTAGCAAAGCTTCTATACCTGTGGGGACAATCGCAGAAGCCACAGCTTTCTTAGAAAGATTATTGAAAGCACAAATGAGATCAATAACCTCTGCATAGGATGTGTAAAACTCTTGATTCTCCATATCCTCCACTTTCTAGTCACGAGGATCTTGTCTGCTTCTTCCAATGGATCCGAAGGGTTTAGCAGCCCGATCTATCAGGCCTAAGCTGCGGGTGGGCGTCTTTGATGCAGTGGGATGTGATATCTCCAATCGGGCGAAAATTCTCTTCTCAATTTGCATCACCCGCAAGGGACTTAGTCATGTCTAAAAGATGAGCCGGCTATGATCTCTCATGTTGATGAGGAATGTCATCAAAGTAGCAAAGTCTTGTCCAACTCACCTGGTGTGCAACCATGGCCATTTCCATCCACACAGCCATGCCTATCCTCATGTCTGTTTCTGTCTTCACAGCCGTTCCTATCTCCGTCCACGTCTGTGAGAATCAGAGGGGAAATCACCATCTTTCTTGTGCGAACATGACTTAGAATGAAGCTAAGAAGGACATGGGAATGTGAACATGAAAGAACATCCCTAGCAGCAGGACGTGAAGGAGAACAATGGTGAACCATCTGCAGGCGTGGCGAGGACATGTAAGGGTAAAACAGTAGAAGAATCCACCACTCGGGATGTCTTGATTGGAGCTTTGTCATCTTTTTCCTAAACTCTCAGAATCACTGCAGCTTTCCTCTTGGAATGAGATTCTTGAAGACGAGAGGTGGATGGACAAGGCACATTACCGATGGGAACACTTACACATACAGTAGAGTCTGGTCAATAGATGGTCCTCCATGGGGGCAGGATCGGCAATGAAGTCTTTAATCCTCCAACGTCTGATGGGGGAAGAACAAACAGGAGGAGAAGACAAAGAGGATGAAGATGAAGAAGAGGAGGGAGATCTACGTCGTTTCTTCTTCAGAACATGTCCATACTTCTTATGACCAAGTCAACTCTGTCAAACTCGGCCTGAACGAGAGAGAGTCCACAGATGGAGCAGCAGCACATGACATCATTACAGAAACCGTGACACTTCACAGGAGCAGACAAACTCTGTACAGGATGTTAGTGCGGGAACTGTCATCGGCTGAGCAGGAAACCCGAAGCTGTAGCAGGAACAGGAGGCGACCCAAGATAATGCACTGGAAGGTCTAATGGCACTGTACCATGGGGAACAGCGCAGCATGAGAAATAAAATCTCCTGACCCTTCTCCCAAAACTTCTAAGGATGAGGTAATGGAAGAATGGGAAGGAGTAAAATCTTCCAAGGAAGAAGAAGCAACTGGAGGAGGTCTGGATAAGGGAGAGGCATAACAATGAGGAGCTTGAGAAACATCCATTAAAGGAGGAGAGGACCCTAGCCAAGATGGCGTCTCCGACTTCCTCTTATGCTGCTGCTTCTTGGCAAAGATCCTAACCACTCAAGAGACCAAGAATGACACTCAGGGCAAGGATTAGTTATGTTACAAGAATTAGATCTACATCTCCTACAAGTAGAATAGGGATCAGTCTCAAAGGAAGCAAGAAAACATGAACAAGGGTAGTTTGCTACACCAGAACATTTTCTCTGCGGCTTAAGGGAATGCTTAGATGAGTTCTGGGACTGCATTACCAAAAGCCAAAATGCACAAAATATCACGACACATAAATCTCAAACCAAAAAAACATGGTAAGGAGGGAAAAACCAGTTTTAGGGAGGAGAGCGAAAGTACATCCTCCTCTGAAGGAGGTAAGAAAAAACTAAACACGTCACAGGGTTGAAGATTATGTTGTTGTCTGCTTCCTCCCTCATCCCCGTGCCTGATGCCAGATGCCACCAATTCCTTACATAAACAATTCCTATTGTTTTTTACCAGCTTCTGGCTGGAGCCAGAAAATTTATCCTAATGTTAAGACCCAGGTTTGTTCTGCATATGAAAAGAGAGATATTAGAATGTAAGGACCTTGATATCCACGAATTATGAGAATGCCTGTAGAATAGGAGTCAGACACACTGCTGATGAGTCCTCTGTCTAGGTATATAATTGTTTAATGCAGAACGAGGCAGTGACTGTTGTCTTGCTCTGTTCCTGAAACCACCCCTTTACAGGAAAAAAGCCTTTCCATTGAAAAACGGCATTTTCATAATAAAATTAAGTTTCATATATACTTACCAAGTAATTACATAGCTATACTTTCCACTCACTTGGCAGTTAAAAATTTAAAGTTTGTGGTACCGATTTGTTTATTTATAGTGTAGGTAAGGACCCTGCCCTCTATCAGGGAACAATAGGTGAAACGTTAATAGCAATCGTTACTACTTTTGTGTCTAATGTCCATCAGAGGGGAGGAGGGAGGGCTCTGACCTTGTAATTACTTGGTAAGTATATATGAAACTTAATTTTACTTTGAAAATACCATTTTCATATATGGAACTTACCAAGTAATTACATAGTTGAATCCCACAATGATAGGAGGTAGGATAAATGGACATATTCTGTTACAAAAACAATCAGATGAGGATGAATTTGCAATATGAAAATATGTTAGCAATGATAAAATGCTTGTTGTAACCTTACCTGGTAAGAAAGCTGCAGTAGATGATTACTGTCCTGGTCTGTGCTCATCTTGACCTGTAGTGACTTAGCAGAAAACTGCCCTTGCCCTGGGCGCAGTACCAAAATACAATAGACCAATAAAAAATAGTTAACACCAACAGCAATAAAGATTAAAACCATCATACCACTACCAAAGACTGGTGGGCATTTTGGGTATAGGTACCCCAGGCTCCCCAAAAACTTGGATACCCAAAATTTCAAGGCGAAGGAGTTACAGATAAGAAGGGTTGCTCCCTATGCTTCCTCCCCCAGTACCAAGCCAGCCACCAATAACGGACCTAAGGTACTGCAATTTTCATACGTCATTTCAATTTCTTTAAGATTGTGAGAGGCAAAAACGGAATTGCATTTCCAGTAAGTCGAATGGAGGATAGTCGAGAGCGACATACTATGCCTAAAGGCATACGAAGTGGCAACAGCTCTAATATTGTGTGTTTTCACCTTGAAGGAAGGTAGGACATCATCTTCTATTTGAGAGTGCGCCTTGATGATCACACTTCTAAGAAAAAATGACAGAGCAATCTTAGACAACGGTTTAGAAGGATTCTCGATGGAACACCAGAGGTTACTGGCAGGGCCTCTGATTCTTTGTCCTGTCTAAAAAATATCTCAGCTGCCTCACTGGGCAGAGAACCCTTTCCGCCTCTGGTCCTAGAATGTCCATAAGGTTCTTAATAGAGAACGAGTGTGACCAGGGATTAGACAGGGACTCGTTCTTAGCAAGGAAGCCAAGTACAGTATGAAGGTGCATACAGCATCTCCCTTCGAGAAACCGATGCTCTTGTCTAAAGCCTGTAACTCGCTTACTCTTTTGGCAGTTACCAAGGCAACAAGAAAAGGTCTTCTTAGTTAAATTCTTGAATGAAATGGTATGGAGAGTTTCGAAAGCAGGACCCGTTAACCATTTAAGTACAACATCCAGGTTCCATGACATGGAGTTGTCCTTCACCTGTTTATAAGTCTCGAAAGACTTAATAAGATCCATTTGGTCTTTATTGAGGCCAAGTCTACACCTCTATGCCTCTATAGCCCTTAATAGTCAATGGAGAGAGTCCTTTGGAAGTGTTGAGAAAGAGAATACAGTCCGCTATTTGGCTTATAGTGGTTTTAGCAGACGAGATGTTATTGCTCTGCACCACCTGCGGAGGATAGCCCACTTGGCCAGGTAGATTCAGCTGGTAGACTTACGTCTACATCTAGAAACAGCTTCCACAGCTTGCTTTGAAAAGCCCTTCACTCTGACAAGTCTCTGCATAGTCTGAAGCCCGTAAGAGATAGAGCAGATAGTCCTTGATAGAACTTACAAATATGAGGCTGTTTGAGAAGATGTCGACTTTGAGGCAGTAACCTTGGGAAGTCCACAAGAAGCTTGAAAAGGCCAGGTAACCATTCTTTGAGAGGCCAAAAGGGCACTGTCAGTGTCATCGATACGTTTCTGTGACTCCTCAATTTGTTGAGAACCCCCCCTCACCACGCTGATTGGGGGAAAGGCGTAGAGGTCCACGTTCGACCAGTCTATTAGCATTGCGTCTGTCACCCATGCCTGAGGATCAGGGACTAGTGAACAAAATAGAGGAAGGCGGTAATTCTTTGATGTGGCAAACAGGTACACTGTCGGCCTGCCCCACAACTTCCAGAGGCTGTCGCAGACACTGGAGTGCAGGGTCCACTCTGTTGGAAGGACCTGACCCGTCAAGTTAATCCATCTGCCAAGACGTTCATCTTTCCGTAGATGAATCTGATGATAAGTCTTACCCGATTCTGGTCTACCCAAATTAGCAGCTCCTTTGCTGTCTGACAAAGGGAGAATGAGTGGGTTCCGCCCTGATTCTTGATATAGGAGAGAGCCGTGGTGCTGTCGGAATGTACCACCACAGTTCTGTTTGCTACTGCTTTCGCAAAATGCAGCTTCCTTTGACCCATAGACCAAATGCCAGAAGCTTTCTGAGTGTCCAGAGCGCTCCCCACCCCTGGTCTGAGGTGTCTACAAAGAAGGATAAGTCGGGGCTCGTAAGGAGTAGAGACTTTCCCCCTGAAAGCCTCTCCCAGGACGTCTACCACCAGAGACCCTCCTTTATCTCATTCATAACTGGGAATGTCACTGTGTCCGGTTGCTGTCTTTTGTTCCAGCTTGCGCATAGAAAGAAATAAAGGAGCCTCATATGAAGTCTTCATAGCTTCACAAACTGTTCTATGGATGAGAGGGTTCCCAGCAGATTCATCCATTGATTCGCTGAGCAAACTGGAAGTGAAAGAAAGTCCTGCACTGACTGAAGGCAGGACTGAATCCTCTTTGGGGAGGGAATAGCCCAAAAACTCAGAGTTGATCCTCATCCCCAAATAGAGAATCTCAGAGCTGGGGCTAGTTGGGACTTCTCTTGATTAATTAAAAGTCCCAGTTCCTCTGTAAGAAGAAGGGTAGTCTGCAAATCCTTGGTGCACTGTTCCTGAGACTGGCAGCAGAAGAGCCAGACATTTATCTATAGGTTTATGTTGATACCTAGGAGGTGAAGCCATCTCGTGAGGAGTGACAGGACTCGCATGAATACTTGTGAGACAGTGGAGAGACTGAAACAAAGGGCCCGAAACTGGAAGACTTTGCCCCCAAAGACAAATCTCAGGTATTTCCTGGACTCCGGATGTATTGGAATGTGGAAATACACATCTTGCATGTCGAGTGTTATCATCCAGTTGTTCTGTTGGATAGAGGATAACATTAACTGATTTGTCTCCATTTTGAACTTTGTCTTCTGTATGAAGAAGTTCAAAGCACTGACGTCAAGGACAGGTCTCCATCCCCCCGATGACTTGGGGACCAAGAACAAGCGGTTGTAAAATCTTCTTAAAGTCAAATCCTCCACTACCTCTATGGTCTTCTTCCTTAGGAGGGAAAACACTTCCTCCTAGAGAGCTACGAACTTCTCGGAGCCCTTAGAGTATGCCGTCAATGCGATCAGCGAATTCACGAGAGGAGGGTACTCTAAGAATGGGATCGAGTAACCTCCTTTGAGAACTTGATCATCCAAGGCTCTGCGCCTCTTGCACTCCACCTCTGCCAGAAGAGGGAGTCTGGCTCCCACGGGCACAGAAAGGATAGAGAGGAGTCACTTTTTGGAAGAGGTTTTGGTTGAAGTCCTCTTGATGGACTTAGCGGAGAAATGCACCTCGAAGTGGGGTCTTGAGAAAATCTGTCTGCACCCACGAAAGGGACACTGTTTCAGAGGGGAGACAGACTTGGTAGAAAAGGCAGAAAGTTCCTTGGAGAGCTTTGAAGATTATACTAGAAGGTCTTGGGTTGATTTTTTCTGCAAATCAGTGGTAATCTCCTTCCCCACTGATTGAGGGAACAAATACCGCTTATCCAAGGGAGAATATAAAAGCGCGGACTTCTGACCTGACGTCACTCCTCGTGGTGAAGGAGCACCACAACTCCCTCTTCTTCAAAACTCCCGTGGCAAAAAGACCAGCAACTTCGAAGGAGCCATCCCTCACTGCCTTATCCGCACAGGATAAAACATCCAGCCAATCCACAGCCAAGTTGGGCACTAAAACGTCGTGATCTTCTATTTTCCTGGCGAGAGCTCCTATTGACCAGTCCAGAAAGCTGAAGACTTCCAGTACTTTAAACAAGTGCTTCATAAGGTGATCAAACTACGAAGTGAAGAAAACTTTAGATGAAGAAAAAGCCGAGCGAAGAGCCGATTCTATCAAACCTGAGAAGTCACCTTGGGAAGAGGCAGCATCTCCCAAGGAAGAAGCTTCCCCAGCCGAATAAGAGAGATATCTCCTGGCCGTCAATCTAGCAGGAGGAAAAGCAAAAGCGGCCTTCCCTTGTTCCCCCTCAACGGACAACCAAATCTTCTACCTCTCTAAGCACCTTTCTAACAGATGAAGAGAGGACCACCTGAGGTAGGCACGAAATAGAATCTGCTGGGTTTCTCATAGGGAACATGGAAGCGGGTGACACTGGAGTGCAAGGGGAAGGTTGCCAAAAAATATCTCATCAGGGAAGCATATGCCGTAGGAGGAGGGTCTGGTACTACAACTTCCTCCTTTGAAGAAACAGGATAAAAAATAAGGTCTTGCAAAGGCTTATCTGCAGGGAGAGCCTTATGCAGAAGGCCCAAAACATCTTCCAACTGTTTCTTGATATGCATGAGAGAAGGATCTTCAGGCACTCGAGTGGGAGACAATGTTCTACTTGTGCGTTCAGTGGGAGTCAGGTGGACAGTTGGCGGCAGGGGCTCACTTAGCGCTGAGCGTTTTGTGGGAGCCGCAGCTGGCTCGAGGTGGGCACTCAGGGGAGCAAGGCAGGCACTCTGGAGTCCGAGACGAGCACTCGATGACTAGGAGACAGTCTGGCAAACACTCTGGATGCTCATATGGGCACTAAGAAGAAGAGCATTTCTTAGAAGAGTGCTTATGAGCAGAGTGATGAAGTTTAGCATGTGAACTCTTGGAAGAAGAGTGAACGGGCTGCGCCACATACTGCAACACAGATGCGGACTAGCGGAACGGTCTTTTGCACACTTTGGAGAAAAGGGAGAGGCGTCTCTATCATGGCGTCTCTATCATGACGTCTCTTCAAGGGACGAGATTCACCTGGGAAGCGCCAAAAACGCCTAGAGTCACTACTGGAGTCAGACAATAACTGGTGAGCATTCACTGTGATGCCTTTCCAACGGCTGTCAGAATTACGAAGCACTGAGTAAGATGAGGGGCGAATGCCACTGGGCAAACCCCACTAACCTCCTTTGGTCCTCCGGTTTGTCTGCTCCCAGGTTCAGGCGAGTGTAACAGTGACCTTCGTCTGGGAGCATCAGCAGGACGGACAGCCACCTCCTCCACTGACACTGACATTTGTTTAATACACTGCACTTCATCCATAAGGACTTTAAGCAATTCACCCAACTTAGACACAGTATTAACCATGGGATCGAATTTACGATTGACCTTACTTGCTGGCTACAGTACCGGGATCGGAAGCATGGGAGCCAGGAATAGGAGTTGATGGAGAATTATTAGGAGGACTAAGGATGGGAGATAAAGCAAGGCCAGGAGAAGGAACGTTATGGTCAACGCGTTGAATATTAGCTGACGGTCTACACTGAGCTCTACTCTCTACACTCTGAGCTCTCCTTTCAGCTCTAATTGCCGCATTCCTTTTCCTATCTTTATCTAACTTATCCAAATAAGGCCTGAGAACCTTCCATTTCATCTCATCCCATCCAACACATTCAATACAAGTGAGATCTATTGAACACTCTTGTCCTCTACATTTTGCACAGATCATATGACTATCATAGGTTACTTTGGTCATTCGGGTCTTGCAACCCTCCCTACAATACCTAATACTTGATGAACTGGAATCAGACATCGTAAATAAACTGTAGAAAAACCACTAAACTAAGCTGAAAAGCTACCAAAATAATGGGTACTTCACCAAATCCTCAGGAAAAGCGAAGAAAAAACCTCAAATTCAACCACCATACCATTCAATGTTGACGGTAAAGCCGACAGAAAAGTAGTGACAATTGCTGTTAACGTTGTATCTATTGTTCCCCAATAGAGGGTGGGGTAGTTACCTAAAGTATAGCTATGTAATTACTTGTGTTACATATATGAAAACATTATATCAGTCCTTCAATCAATGGCTTGAAATAAAGTGAAACCGGTCAGGACCTACACCCGTTTCTTATTTTCACCTGTGGTAATGTGTGATAAATGAATCACGTACAAAGTGATAATAATCATCATATATATATATATATATATATATATATATATATATATATATATATATATATATATATATATATATATATATATATATATATATATATATATATATATATATATATATATATATATATATATATATATATATATATATATAATATATATATATATATATATATATATATATACTGTATGGCATATGCTTACACAGTATGGCTCAGTCAGTACCAATAAATAATTTTCACCAGCAATGATCACCTTCACTACCAAGCAGTGAACTGCATGTTAAAGACACTAGCCACACCTAGCTAATCAAAAGGAAACATACCACCACAAGCCACACTCAAATTAAAAATGTCCATAAGTTGGAGTGTACTCACAAATGCATATTTATATATATAAAAACTTAAACAACTGCCAAGATCACATAAGGAGCCTAAGGGGATTGGACAAAAAATCTGGGAGTGGAAAAATTAATATCGTTTATCTTGCAGCAATTCTCAGACTTCCTGGATATTAAGGGCTTTCCTTTCCAAATGGGTTGAGCACACAGAAAGAATTGATGATGATAGTTTCTTGAAAAGTGTATAAATCATAACTGATTTGGGATGTATAAGAGATAAATACCTAAAAACAGTTAAATGGGTTATGTGAAAGATATACTGAAAAGTAAGAGCTTCAATAATATCTGTGAAGTGCAAGAATGCCTATAAAATAGCAATGGTTGCTTTCAACGGGTTTGTCACTAAACAATAAATTTCACGTTACACAGGTTTACTCAGAGTAGAAGATGAAAACTACAGCTACTGGCTCTACAATTAAAAATGAAAACACACTCTTATAATAGAAGAATCAAAACCAAAGTAGTCTGAAAAAACACTTTCCATGAGGACCTTCTAATTTGAGAACTTCTGATGGTAAAATATCACATTTCCATCACATGAAAAATACTTTCCTGCAAAAAAATTTACTTTGGAAATTATTATTACAATTATTTCAACTTTCCATGCCATTAAACAAAATAAAAATATGAAACTCAATATTTTGAAGAATATTGAGTTTGGGGTTTGGAAACAAGGTTAGAACTGTCTAACTAAAATCATATCACCAAAGAAAAAATTATTTTATCTGATAAGTGAACTTGAAAAACCATACCATAATAAATATGTGAACATTTTGATTACTGGAAGTAAAAATACAATAAAAACTACACTGAATTATAGTTGAGATACCTTGCACAAACTGCCAACATACAATCTCACTTCTCTTTTCATCATCTTCATTCATTTTACAATATGCACAAAGTTAGATGCTATTGAGTCAAGTCCACATCTGGTAACAAACACTTTCAAATTAAAGGTATCTTTAAACCCTGGCACACCAATAAAACATTATTCAAAATCATTTCATATTTCATATGTTCTGATTTCAATATTTGCCCAAGAATGTGATGGAGTATTATGTATGACTATTTATGTACATATAAAGGATTAATGGCAACCCAAATCACAGACAGTACTGCCAAGTATGAGTCAAATCAAGGTACAACGCTATGCATCTACAATCTATTTAACTAGGATTGTCCATATATGAGGTTTAGAGATTGTCTGTAAGTCAATGAACAAGTATCTAATTATAGTAAAACTTATGTGTATTCTGAAGCCAATTTCAAATAATACAGTTAATAACACACACTCTGTTACTCTGGATATTGAAACAACAGTAAAATGTCACAAAAAATTAGCAGCTTGGAACAGAGAAATACAGTTTGAGTAAAGCCCTTACTTCAAAACATGATCCAAACAATATTGATTGTCTTTTATTTTCACACTACTATAGCATCCTAAACAAACTAGCCAAATTGACTAAACCAATCTAAATAACAATACATACTCAGGTATCATATCTAATTTGCAAAGGAACAGTGCATTGAGGATGTGGAGTAGCTTCCTTGTGCTTGTGAAAATGATAACTCTTATCTAATTAATATTTAAAAATTTAAACATAAATTTAAGTTATCTAAATTAAATGTTATCATCATCACTGTAAACACCACCCGATGCAAAGGGCCTCTATGAAATTCTGCCACTCAAGTATTTTTTGTGCCTTATCCTTACAAATCTCCACTCATCTCCATCTTCCTTTTCACACTTATCCCAGTAGGTCTAGGTCTTCCAACTCTTCTGGTACTGACTGGACCCCAGCTTATGCTACATACTGTTCACCCAAGGGCTATGTGAAGTTCATGTCCGAGTCATCTCCCTTTCATCATGCTCATATTAAATGTTAAAATATAATATTTATATATATAGACTATCCTTTGGCCAATGTTATGATATCATAAATGAAGACTAAATAGATTAGACCCCTTAGAGCACAAAATGGTAGCTACTTGTTCGATATAAAATCAACATGTACATAAACATACGCATCGTGTTACTGTGAGTTTGCTTGCCTTGCTTTCTCTCTGGGTTATTCTTTATAAAAAAAAAAAAAAAGATCATTCAAGTATGGCTCACATAAGCAGTTTGGCACAGAGAGAGAGAGAGAATTTCAATATTAATCTTTTTTACATATTTTATATCCAATATACCATACAGTTTAGTTTTTATTTTCTGTACAGTACTGTACAGTACAGTGTATTCTGTGTTGTTTACAACCAGACTAAAGTGTCATTTGCTGTTTATAAGCATATTTTGTGTATACAGTACTGGCAAGGTAGAGGAGTAAGAGTATGGAGTTGCCGTTTGACATCTATTCTGTAGAATGGTTTTTTTATTATCCAGAGTTTGACCCTGTTTGGCAGGGCCCTGGCTCTATTATTGCATATAATCGACATTTTACTATTATCTGTTCTTGTTAACCGGACCCTGGCAGCTGAGCTGGTCAGCCAAAACATTCCTCCTGGCCGGAGTGTGCATAGTAGATAGCTCAAATGTGCAACAAACCATCCACTCATGCATATGAGAATTACAGAAGATATACTGTAGTTACAACCACTGTTACTCAAGTGTAAATACAAGGCTTACTGCAACTTCTAATAAAAATCCAGTTACACATATGAAACTCAGAGAGAAAAGGAGAGAGAATACATTACGTTACCATTCATATTCTGTATTGCATTCTCCACAATTTTATATTTACTGTTTTTCTTTCAAGTTGTTATATAACAGCAATCTATAAATCTTGAACAAAAAAAAATTGTGTGTTGTCCGAGCCTACACTGCTATAAAAGAATCCTCAATATATTGTTGTATATATACATGAATACATGTTTTTGCTATAAAGTATATTTATACCCTATACCCCCTAAACTAAAACACATAACTGCCTATTTTAACAGTTCACTGCCTAATTTAATAATTCAAGTAAAAACATGCCTTACACTATCATACTAAAACAATTTAATATCATTTCAAACAAAAATACATCCCAAACCATCATCCCAAAACACCCAAAGTCATCTTGCATTACCCTCCTACAACTGTTATTCTTAAGTATATACACCCCTAAAAAGCTTATAACAATGATTTACTAATTTTAAAATATTAACATTAATGCAAACAGAGCAAAATATCTATACAGGTTTACGATCTCTTATCCATAATTCTAAAAACCGAAAAGCTCTAAAAACCGAAATATTTTCTGGAGAAAAGTAATCATTTCCAAAGGTTAAACAGTACAATCAAGTTTACAATAATGATGATTTAAATAAAGGCTGTTTTGCTTGCTGCATCCAATTACAGTATTTTGCATGTACAGTATTACTGTCATATTGTTACTGTATTACAGAATATAAACATTGCCATCGTATGCCATTTGCATTTAATATTGTTTACATTCTCAAAATCTCGACTGACTGAAAACTGCCAAGACCACTGGTGGTCTTGGTACTGCCGACGACAGCTTTGTTGCCACTTTAATTTATGCAGGATGAATAAAAATTTATATCATTTTTACTTGTGGAAGCCACCATTGAGAATCGGCACGTTTTAACAACTTGCCCACTTGATAGTTACAGTAAATGACATCACAATCAGCTGTTTCTCAATTCTGTTGTTCATATTGGTACAGGTTGGCATTCCTTCATCCGGAATTCTAAAGACCAAAATATTATTTGTGAAGGAAGGAGCATCATCTTGAGTATAGCAGTTGATGAAATGCACAAAGAAATGCACAGAGAGAGAGAGAGAGAGAGAGAGAGAGAGAGAGAGAGAGAGAGAGAGAGAGACTATTGCCCTGGTTAGGTTGTTACACCAACATATCGATCTGCAAAAGTCGAATAATAGTTCTATTGAGAATAATGATAATCTTAATAAAACTGTTCTTTTACTGTATCTATTCATATTGCATGTATTATTTTCATATTATCATATTACAAAATATGAATAGAGGGATCATGTGTCATTTGCATTCTAGTTTTGTTTACATTCTTAAAATCATCAGCTGATTGCATTTTACCGACATCATCATTGTCTTTAGTTGCAGAACGAAACTTAATTTCTTTCGTAAATGATCAAATCTGGGCTTAAAAATTGCAACTACTTTATTTATAAACGCAGTAAATTAAAAGTACGTTTGAATTTGTCAGTTTTATGCGTTGCTTTTACCTCCAAATCATTTGGAGTCTGCTCATTATTTGTTTCTTTAGCCACAGCTATAATACCTGCTGCTTCAAGTTAGTGGCATACTGTACTTTCCTAACACCTTCTTCTCCATTGCATGACGGATGAATAAAAATGTATTTGATTTTATTTATGGAATTACACTGACAATAGGCAAGTTTTAACAAGATAACCGAAACGCAACTCGTAGTCAACGTATGTAAGTTACGGTAACTAACAGATGTTTGTCGATTCTGTTGTTCATATCAATGCTTGCTGTTGTTTAATCCAGTGTTTTGCATGCAGTAGCAAGCAATGTAAATTAATAAAACAACAGTAATAATAATGTAAGGGATGCTGGTAAGCAAGTGATGTATCCACTAAAAGCACCTGATTTGAAAAAACAGTTCGGCGCTCAATCCAGAGGCGAAAACCCTCAAACTGATATTTCTATTTCACACCGATATATTTGTAAGTACAACATATCACGGTTTGTAATCTCGGCGCGCTACTGTACAGTCAAATCTTGACCTACGCATGAACCAATTTACAAGTTTCCCAAGATACGAGCCGGTGCACAAGCAATTTCTTGCTTCAAGAAGCAAACTGAGATTTGAGCTAAGAGCCAGTGAGCCTGGGAGACGCCATCTCCCAATGCGTCCGCCATTGCCAGCACTGAGATACCTAGCCAAGGGGTCGCGTTCAGTTCACATGGTTACGTTGCTGTGCAAGCATCTAGTGATGTTTCTTGCTTTGTTTTCTCACTGTGCCCTCTATTTTGGAACATTTCTTAGTTTTCACCATGGGTCCTAAGAAAGTGAGTTAAGACTAGTGTTGAGAAGAAGAAAAGGCCGATTACTTGGATATGAAGCGTTAGATCACAGAAAAACACGATCAAGGTGTGGCTTGTTGTGGACTTGGCGAAAAAGTACACAGACTACTTCTATGATCTGTACAATTTTGAAGCAGCTCGCAGGAGATACAATGACGGAGATCATCATCTGTGAGAAGGCACGAGACATCTATGCGGATTTGGTGCACTTGACACCAGGAACATCAATGGACGAGGCATCAGAAGAGTCATTCAAAGCCAGTTGGGGCTGGTTTGATAATTTTAAAATGTGGACTGGCATTCACTCCATCATCCAGCATGGTGAGGCAGCAAGCTCCAATGTGAAGGCAGCTGAGGAGTTTGTTAAAGGTTAGCCAAACTGGTAGAAGCAGAAGGATACATCACCCAGCAAGCCTTCAACTACAACAAGACAGGGCTCCTCTGGAAAAAGATGCTGAGAAGGACCTATATACAACAACAGAGGAGAAGAGCTTGCACGCCACAAACCTATGAAGGATACACTAACCCTTGCACAGTGTGAATGCAAGTGGCGACTACAAAATTAAGCCACTACTAGTATACCACCCAGAAACCACCAGAGCCCTCAAGTCCCACATAATAACCAAAGAAAATTGGCAGTTATGTGGAGGGCAAACTCAAAGGTGTGGGTCACAGGGATATCTTCGTCCAGTACGTAAATGTGGTCGTTGGTCCTACCATCAAGAATTACCTCACCACAAATACCTTAACCCTGAAAACCATTCTCATCCTCAACAACGTTCCCGCGCACCCACAAACCCTCACAGATGACATCGACGAATAATTCAAGTTTATTGAGGTCCTCAGCCTTCCACCCAACACCACCCCTACCCTGCAGCCCATGGACCAGCAGGTGATTTCAGTTTTCAAAAAGCTCTCCACCAAGTACACTATGGTTTTTCATATTGCAAAGGAGACCGAATCTTTGTTAAATGAGGTAAAATCTCTAAGTCAAAGCGATAATAGCGGCTTCAGAAGGGCATATTTCCCAAGATATTTTGCCTATAGGGGTGTTACAGCCTACTTGAGGAATGCAGCTTAGGAGTGGGGCCCAACATAATTTCCACAGGTAGTGATTTATTATACAGATATTATGGGAAATAAAGGTATATATGTCACACAGGGGGTTGATTGTTGAGATTCCAACTAGTGATAAAGAACCTTTTCGTAGTTATACATTAAGGCCTTTTCCTAGTACATGTAATAACTCAAGTAGTAATGTTAGAGTGAATAGAGACTATGTATATAATAAGTAGCAAATATCAGTCTTCAGCTATAGATTATAAAGACAAACATACACTAGTCCATAATAAATATGCTTGTGACAAGAAAGGTTTTAGATTAAGAGATATCACTTTAGGGGGGTTGTGAGTTTCAATTGACGCATGCGTGACAGCTACAAAGTGTAGCTTTGTACCAGTTCCTGATGACTATACAGTGGTTCCCTTGCAAATGCCCACAGCAGTCTTTTGTGAAAGCTGCAGAATTACCAAGACCTGCAAGAACTCATCTACATCATTCCTTTTCGAGGGTCGCAGTTGTACGACAAGAGGATGCAAAAGTCTTTTGAGTTCATCATACTTAGCAGGAGGGTTTATGATTCAATGGCAAACATTTTTCTACAACATACACATTGTCACCATGATTTAGTAGAATTACTGGATGCAGCAGAGATTACATTACCAGCGTTAAAAGAGAGGATGCAGCAATTGACTATGTAGAACTGTTGCATAAATTGGTGTTACCAGGTGTTTTAGTTGCACTGCTAGTAACTGTCTTGATAATGAGTGTTACCATATCTGAGGTGCACAAATGTGTGTTGTTTCAAGGAGAAGCAATCTCCAAGCGTTGAAATGACAGTGACACATGAAGCTGCAGAGTAATGTGAAATAAGCATTATTTATGTCGAGGTCAACACAAGGTGGTGGCCGAGCCCTGTTTCTAGAAGTACGTGACACTTTGTGACAATTTAGTGTTCAGCGCATTCCAGCGCATAGGTGAACGCCTGATGATCTGCAGAGCTCAGCACAGAGTGCCCAAACAAAAGTCACTTTAGATACAGCTGTATCAGCGACACATGGCCAGAAGGGCTCATCAGTGTTTTGTCTTGAATGTTTTAGAAGCTTTGTCCAGTTAGAACCCAAATATAGGTGTCGCGAAGAAGGGGTTTGTGAGTTTGTTGGTATTGAAAAGTGGCTTGTAGGCTATGTGTTGAGAGCTTTTGTGAAAAGCCATACATTTGTCTTGAAGGAGCCAAGAGAAAAGGACTCTGGGACCTGGTTCCTTGCTGTAAGGGTGAGTGTTAAACAGTAAATTCACATTTTTAGTGGCTTATCATTTCTTTTAACTTTTATTTCTATGTGGGGTAATGGGGTTAATGTGATACTAATGAGAGATGATTTCTATGTCTACAAATGTTTCATGGATAATCATGCATCACCATGCAAAGTCATGCACAAGCACAGGCATGGGTAGACATGTGTAGACACACCAAGTGAACATGGCCACTATAGGATATGGCCACTTAAGTGAACCGGTGACAAAAGAAATGCATAATTAGATTGGGGACTGAATAGTGTTTGGGGGTAAAGATGGGGAAGAGTCCCACTTACAGTTCTTGTGACTCATAACATGTTTGGGCATTTACCATTTTAGTACTGTTTATTTGCCATTTTTAACCTGTCTTACGTTAGATTTGCAGAATAAACTATTTTCGTATCCCAGGTTTGATTTATACATATTAGGTGTAAGGTTTAGGATTCCTGAGAGAGAGATCAAGAGAGAGAGAGAGAGAGAGAGAGAGAGAGAGAGAGAGAGATCAAACCTTATACATGCTAGGTGTAAGGTTGAGGATTCAGAGAGAGAGAGAGAGAGAGAGAGAGAGAGAGAGAGAGAGAGAGAGAGAGATCACTCATTCCACGTCTACCAACTTTCGGTGGGCCTGTTATTTTGGTTACATACATGCATGCATACATATGGCGTAGTGGTAATGTCCACTGGAGTCGCTGAATAGGCCCATGTCAAGGTTCGTGTCGATGGGTTCAGTTCATTTATCACTTACATAAATTCCCCTTGGTGATAATTCTCCTTCGGAGATATTCATGAGTAGCATGAATTTGATATTAGCGACATTTGTAGCTTCATGATTGTATATAAATCATCGATTGTGATAAAAGATTTCATATATATATATGTGTATATATATATATATATATATATATATATATATATATATATATATATATATATATATATATATATATATATATATATATATATATATACATATATTATATATATATTATATATATTATATATTATATATATATATATATATATATATATATATATATATATATATTATATATATATATATATATATATATATATATATATATATATATATATATATATATATATATATATATATATATATATATATATAAGAAAAAATATGAAAAAAATAGGCAAAAATGCTCTCTGACCAACCCCTACTTCCACCAGAGAGGAGTTAATCCCTCCATCCATATTCTCCAAAATGTCATCCCAATTCTCCCAGCATCAAATAATTGTGGTTAATTTTCTTTTCTACTTTCTACAGATGACATCCTTTGACATGATAGGATTCTCAAGGGATGAAATTCCCGTCATAATCAGATTCTAAAAAAATTTAAGCTCTTTTTGTATATACGATTAAAACTAAAGCGACCCTTTTAACTAATTTTTCCTACTTTACCCTATTATTTTGTTATATAGAAATAAGCACCTTGATTAACACATCTGCAAATCCAAATTCCATCTGGATTATTCAGATCTCTACATATAGTAAGGATAAGCAAGGCATTTTTTATTTTACTTCATACTATCACTATTTTGAAATTAATACATTAGAACATTATACCCTTCAAATCAACAAAAATTATATTTTCATAATAAAATTAAGTTTCATATATACTTACCAAGTAATTACATAGCTATAGTTTCTAACTCGTGTGGCAGCCTTTTATTGTAAAAATCGCAGTAGCACTTCAATTGTTTAGAGTAGGTGACAAGCCCTGCCCACTAACACGAGTATAGTACTAAGAACAACTTAGCAGATAACCTCATTCTGTTTGTGCCCTTATGTCCATGAGAGGGGAGGAAGGAGGGCTCCAATTCTGTAATTACTTGGTAATATTTTTGTATAAGTAACTTACCAAGTAATTACATAGCTGAACCCCACATTGAACGGGGGTGGGATACATGGACATATTCTATTACAAAGCATTAAGGCGTGGCACTGACTCTGAAATACAAAATTTGCTAGCACTGAAACAATGCTTGTTGCTTCCTTACCTGGTAAGAGAGGCACTGCAGGTGAATACCGCCTCTGGTTGGTGCTCATCTTAACCTGTAGTGGTGTGGCGGCTGAGCCATCGCCTCTATGTAAGTGGGAGCCTTGTAGCAGAGGATAGGCCTGATTGCTGACAAGACATACAGAAGTGGCCTTGCCCTGGGCGCATGCCAATATAACATATAACCAGACAACGCTGTCACCTACACTGATAAAAAACCACAACCATTCCACTGAGATTGGTGGGTACTCCAGGTACAAAGTACCCTGCGGCTCACCAAAACTCAACACCTTATGTCAAGGCGAAGAGACGGGAGAGAAAGAGTGCTTCCTATGCTTCTTCTCCCAATACCATACCAGCTACTGATAATGGCCCCAGGGTATTGCAATTCTCAAACACTGTTTCAACTTCTTTTAAGTAATGAGACGCAAAGATCAATTTGCACTTCCAAAAGGTCGACTGCAGAATGGAAGAAAGGGATTTATGCCTGAAAATGAGAGAGGTAGCGATTGCTCGGACTTCATGCACTTTCACTTTGAAAGAAGGCAAAATGTCCTCCTGAATCCGAGAATGCACCTCAGACAATGCATTCCTAGAAAGAGGGTGGGAAGGATTCTTGACAGAACACCAGAGGTTGCTGGATGGCCCTCTGATCTTCTCGGTCCTGTGCAGCTAATACCTTAGGACTCGAACAGGGCAAAGAACCCTTTCTTCTCCCTCCGGGCCAAGGATTTCCATTAAACTCTCAATGTGGAAGGAAGGAGGACAGGGTTTGGATGGGTTCTTGTTCTTGGCTAGGAAACCTAGGGTAAAGGAGCACACTGTGTCTCCTTGGGAGAATCCTACCCTCTTATTAATGGACTGAAGCTCACTTACACATTTGGCAGTCGCCAAAGCCACAAGGAAGAGAGACTTTGGAGAAGGTGTTCGAAAGAAGGGCCTGTGAGCCATTTCAGCACCACGTCAAGGTTCCAAGTAGCCAAACGGGTGTTCTCCTGCTTAGAAGTGTCGAATGACTTGATGAGGGCATTAAGATCCAGGTTTGAGGACAGGTCCAGACCTCTATGCTTGAACACAGAGCTAAGCATGGCTTGATACCTCTTAATGGTGGAAGAGGACAGGCCACTAGATGTCCTCAGATAAAGGAGGAAATCTGCTATTTGGGTTAAAGATGTCTCAGATGATGAGATGTTATGTCTGAGACACCATCTACAGAAAGCTGTCCACACTGCTTGGTAGACGCTGCAAGACAATTGGCATCTGCATCTTGCAATAGCCTCTGCAGCTGCTCTTGTAAATCCTTTTGCTCTGATGAGCTTCCTGACAGTCTGAAGCCTGTCAAGGCAAGAGCAGACAACCCTTGGTGGTATCTCTAAGTGAAACTGTTTGAGTAGCCACGGTTTTTTGGGGAAGGAGCCTCGAGAAGTCCACCGATAGCCATAGAAGGTCTGGGAACCACTCTTTCAGGGGCCAAAACAGGGCTATGAGGGTCATGGAAATGTTGTGGTACGACTGGAACTTGTTCAGCACTTCCCTTACCATGTTGAAGGACAGAAAGGCGTAAAGATCTAGGCTGGACCAGTTTTGAAGCATGGCGTCTGTTGCCCATGCCAGAGGGTCAGGGGCTGGAGAGCAGAAGAGAGGAAGGTGATGGTTTCTTGAGGTGGCAAACAACTCCAAAGATTGAGAGACCAGGCGATCCAAGGTCCACTCAGTGGGAAGGACCTGCTTCCGACGGCTCAGATCGTCTGCCAGAATGTTTAGTTTCCCCTGAATAAATCGAGTGACCAGCTTCACTTAATTTTGGTCTGCCCACAGAAGATCCTTTGCTACCCGGCAGAGAGAAAAGGAATGAGTGCCTCCTTGCTTTTGAATGTACGTCACAGCGGTGGTATTGTTGTAGGTCTTGGTTGAGAAGCACTGAAGACCTAGATGAATGGCCTGTAACTCTCTGACACTGATATGAAGGTTCCATTCCTATGGGGACCACGTCCCAGAAACTTCCTGACTCCCCAGAAGGGCTCCCCAACCTACAGTAGGTCCGAGGCGTCTGAGTAAAAGTCTAGGTTGGGGCTCAGAGGATGAAGAGACTTTCCCTCCAAAAGTCTTCCACCATTGGAGGTCCAACTTGATTTCCAGGGTGATGGGAAACACGACAGAGTCTGGTTGGGTTTTCCTGTCCCAGTTGGCTTTGAGGTAGAACTGGAGGACTCTCATATGGAGTCTGCCCAGCTTGACGAACGTCCTGATAGACGCCAGCGTCCCTAGTAGGCTCATCCATTGATGGGCCGAGCAAGACGAGAGAGCTAGAAAACTGTGGATCATCTGAAGGCAGTTGGCAATTCTCTTGGGGGATGGAAAAGCCTGAAAGTCCGAGAACTGAATCATCCCCAAACGGAGAATCTCTTGCATCAGGGCCAACTGAAACTTCTGAAGGTTTATGAATATGCCTAGTTCCTCAGTAAGGTGAAGAATGGTCTGCAAGTTCTTCATGCACTTCTCCTTCGAAGGGATCTAAGAAGCTAGTCATCCAGGTAAAAACTGATGTTTATGACAATTAAATGAAGCCATTTTGCACGAGGGGCGAGGACTTGAGTAAACACCTGAGGTGCCGTAGAGAGGCTGAAGCACAGAACCCAAAACTGAAAGACTTTGCCCTGGAAGACAACTGAGATACTTCCCAGAGTCCGGGTAGATGGGGATATAGAAGTATGCATCCTGCATATCCAATGTTATCATCCAATTCCTGGTGAATGGATGACAGGACTGACTAGTTCGTCTCCATCTTGAACTTAGTTTTCCTTACGAAGAGACTGTATTGAAGTCCTCGACTTCTTCTATGGCTCTCCTTAGTAGGAGGAGGGAGTTCCCCCCCTGGGTGAGCGAGTTCCGTTCTCAGCTACCACTCTGTTGGTCGCGAGTTCGAATCTCCGACCAGCCAGTGGAGAACAAGAGGAATTTGTTTCTGGTGATAGAAATTCATTTCTCGCTATAATGTGGTTCGGATTCCACATTAAGCTGTAGGTCCCATTGCTAGGTAACCAATTGGTTCTTAGCCACGTAAAAATAAATCTAATTCTTCGGGCCAGCCCTAGGAGAGCTGTTAATCAGCTCAGTGGTCTGGTTAAACTAAGATATACTTAACTTTTTTAGTAGGAGGAAAGATACCTCCTCCAAAAGGGCCGAATGCTTCTACAAGCGTCTTGAGTACGCCGTCAACATGATGGAAGAAGTGACTAAAGGAAGGCTCTCCATGAAGGGGATGGGGTAGCCCTCCTTCAGAACCTTGACGATGCACTGTTCTGCCCCTCTGAGACTCCATTTCTCCCAAAAAATGGAGAAGTATGGCTCCTACTGGCGCACGAAGGACTTCTTCATTTCTTAGGCAAAGCCTTGGGAGAGCTCCTCTTGATATCTCTGGCTGAGAACCAGACACTGGAGCGGGATCTGGGTTGAAACTTGAGTTTGCTTCCACAAAAGGGATGCTGCTGGAGAGGAGAGACTGTCTTGGGCACATATGACAACAAATCCTTGGGGTGTTTGGGAGATTCTGTGCGGACTTCTTCTGGAGGTCCGAAGCAATTTCCCTCACTACTGTCTGAGGGAAGAGGTGAGGAAGATCTAAAGGCAAAAATAAGAGAGCTGACTTCTGGGACTGTGTGACTCCTTTGGTGGTAAAGGAGCACCAAAGTCCTCTCTTCTTCAGAACCCCTAAAGAGAAAAGGGTTGCAAGTTCAGAGGAGCCATCCCTGATGGCCTTGTCTGCACATGATAAAACTCCTAACCAATCTGAAGCAAAGATTTCATCCAAGTCCTTGTAGTCTTCAATTTTCTTGGCAAGGGCTCCAACCGTACAGTACAGATAACTAAAGACCTCAAACGCCTTGAAAAGGTTCTTTACAAGGTGGTCCAGCTCTGTCGACGAAAATATTATTTTCGCTGACATGAAGGCCGAAGAAGGAGATTACCTGGTGGTGTATGAAAGGTATCTCCTATGTACTGTACCAAGTGTGAGAGAGGAAGGGTGAAAGAAGCCCCGCTTTGCTCCCTCTTGGCAGAAAGCTAGTCTCCGATTTCTTTGAGAGCCTTCTTAGAAGACGAGGAAAGAGCCATCTTGGGGAGACTAGAGCTATCATCTGGGAGGCTCCTCATCAGGAAGGTCGATGCAAGCGAGAATGGGGCAGCCGGAGCAAAAAAGGAAGGAAAGTTGGCCAACAGACAATGAAGAAGAGCTGCATATGCCGAAGGAGGAGCAGGTTCTTGGTCAAGCTCCTCTTCTTCAGAAGAGACTGGAGATGGGGACAAATCATGAGCAGTCTTGGAGGCAGGTGCTTTCTTAAGTAGCTCATAATTTCAGATAACTGCTGCCTGATGGGCACCAATAAAGGATCATCTTGATCCAAGGTGGGTGCTTGGCACTCAGGAACTGTAGACAGGTGCTGAAAGGTTGGCACCAGGTGCTCGGGAGCTGCCGTTGGATGCTCTGGGAGACAGGCACTTCGACAAGGATGACGGGTATCTGAGATGGTCCTCTGGGGGCTTAGAAGCCAAGTACGGGCGCACAACAGATGGACGTTCAGGAGAGAATGTCTCCAGAGTATCCCATGCGGAAGGAAGAAGTCGGGCCGAGGCAAAAACATAAGGATCCACAGCGCAGCTGCAGGAAGGCTGTGGACACCGAGTTGCCTCCTCATACCGCTTAACAGGCAGCAGAGAAAAGCTGCCAATGTCATCTGCGTGCCACTTCAATGGACGAGATGAATCGAGAAAGAGCTTGCTGCGCCTCCTATCACTATCAGAATCTTCAGAACTTGATGACAAATGGCGTACATCCAGAGACACGCCTTTCTGATGGCCGTCTGTCAAAACCTGGGTTCGTGTAACAGGCTTGACTGAGGGGGCAACTACCCGTGGGCAAACGCCACCAGCCTCCCTTGGACTTCCAGTATGCCTTCTCCCAGGTTTAGGGGAGGGGGACAGGGACCTTCATCCATGGTGGGATGAGTAGCCACCTCCTCCACTTGCACAACACTGTCACTTGTCACTTTCTCTTGAAATACTGTGTCCATTAGGACTTTCAGGGATGCCCCTAACTCAACACAGTATGCACTACCAGGTTTATTTTTTTATTGGACCTGGATTCAAGACTGGCAATGGCATTGGGGTTGGAAGCATGGGAGCCAGGCAAGGGAGTAGGTGGACTGACAGTAGGAGGGTTGGGAACAGGAGAAAAAGCAGGAATAGGAGGAGGAGGAATAGCAGGACTAAGATCTGACCTAGGTTTAGGGGTAGAATCTAGACTAACAGAAGCTCTACTCTTGGCCCTAGAGGCCGCCTTTCTCTTCCTATCCCTTTCAAGCTCATCAAGATGAGATTCAAGAACCTTCCACTTTTTCTCATCCCCATCCTTACACTCATCACAAGTATTCCCCTTAGCACATACCTGCCTCCTGCATTTACTACAAATAGTATGCGAATCATAAGATGATTTAGTAAGCCTGGTTTTACAACCTTCACTACAACAGCGAAAACTAGATACACTCGAACCAGACATAACCTAACGTAAAAAGCTACAATGTTGACTGAAAGCTAATCAAAGCTTGAAGGCTACATAAAAAAGCAACAATACTTCACTAAATTCCAGTCAAGAACAACCAAAATCCCAATGCAAAAACTGTGGCAAACCCCCAATGTTAGCTTGAGAACTGGCAGAAACAGAATGAGGTTATCTGCTAAGTTGTTCCCAGTACTCCCATTGGTAGGCGGGGCTTGTCCTCTACATTAAACAATCGAAGTGCTACTGCGATTTCCTAATATAAGGCTGCCGTGTGAGTTAGAAACTATAGCTATGTTTACTTGAAAGTTACTTATATGAAATATTTTATTAACTGCAATTACTAATGCCACATGATGCAAAGGGCCTCTATGTAATTCTGTTATTCATACCCTTACTTTCCTCTGTCTTCCATAGATCTCCACTCATCTCCAGCCTATATTCTCACGGTTCTCATACAAGTAGTCTGGGTCTTCTCATTTTATTAATGTCAAAATTCAATCATGCCATCAAAGGAAACAAGTGATACATGGTCATAAAGCATGTATGCAGACATAGACCAATCAATAGAATGACCTCACATGCCATTAAATAAAATTTCAAACACCAATTCATTCCAATCCCATTACATTTTATTAACGCTCAATGCATCCAACATTAATTGTGTTTCTAAAGCTCCTGTGGAGTTATACCTACTCAGATATTCACTACAGCAATAACTCATGAGTAAATAGCAATAATGTAAATGCATTACAGCAATTAGCATTAAAGATCTGCCAATACTTATTTGTTTAATGGTGTTATATCACCTTGCTGCATTATAAGAGGACACTGTTGAAGCATCCATTCTTCCAAGACGACAAATGGCAGTTAACTCTTCACTCTTAGCTAAATTTGATAACTTCAATAATTAAAAGTTAGTTTCTCTGCATCTTACACTGAACTAAATTGAAAGGTAAATTTAATCACATTATCATCCTTTCATCACAACAACCACTCTGTGATGAAACTCATAATTCACAAAATAGGTTCCAATTTTTCAACAACTCTGCAAAGTAACACTCTCAGCACTTCAATATTAGAATGTTATGCTATAGAACATCACTTGCAACCTTTTACTGCTTATAACATTAGATGGAACAAGATACATTTGTCTTTGGTAACACCAAAGACCAAAAGCACATTACTAAACAATCATTTTCTATGTGCAGAAAGAAAAAATCAATCAGGTCTGACCAAAATGTATAACCAGACTGAGCAGAAATAGGAAGATAAAACAGAACTTGTAGAGCTTCCCACTGAAAGGTTTCTCTTCTTTTATTTCCAAACTACATTATTAAACTCCATCATTACTGAAAGACTTGTTTTACATACATATATAAATTATTATTATTATTATTATTATTATTATTATTATTATTATTATTATTATTATTATTATTATTATCATTATTGATATATTATTATTATTATTATTATTATTACTATTATTATTTTATTATTATTATTATTATATAACTATAGTCATTGGGACATAAAGAAACTTTGACATTATCTACTGTGTGCCAGGCAAGGCACCCATGTAGGGGGTACCATTTAGAGCATACCTCAAGAGAGACGCGTACTAAAGTTCTTTGCAACATCCTTTTAACCCCAGGTGCTCTGCTTTCTGCCTCTCAGTTTTCAAGGAATTCCTTAGGTCTCTTGCTGCTTAGCTATTCTACATTAACTTTTTCCCATTCTAACTCTCATTCAAGAACAAGTCCTTTGGGTGAGTCTTATGAGTCCAGAAACGTGACTGTGTGGTCCTGCTTAAATTAATTTATAACACTATACTATACTATACTATACTATATTATACTATACCATGCATGGCATACTGTATGACACTTTTTTTCATAAATGCACGCAGTTATTCCATATCCAAAGCATCCATGGTCAACAAACAAAAACCGTAGAATAAAATAGTTTTTACAACAATCCCACCTAATCTTTAATATGAATAATAAGGGCTTTACTAAACTGTATAAAAAAATAGAATTTCCTGACGAATGTCATAAGAAATAATACCTATACAGTACCAAAATACCTTAGAAGAAATAGAATTTCCTGGCAAATGTCACAGGAATAATAACTATACCAAAATACCTTTCAAGAAGTCTTTTGAATTACTTAAAAAAAAAAACACTGAAAAAATCTCACAACTTACCCTAGAGCTCTATGACCAGCAGCGCCAAGGGATGCTTGAGGCAAATTTCTGCTGAAGCCGATCTGTGGACGATAACTTCCAGGAGGACCTGAGCCTACATTATCTCCCTTCAGTACACGTGGTGGGGGTTCTGCATTTTCAAGTTTCCTTGATGGGAAGACAAAGCCCTCAGGATATGATGGGTCCCGAAATCTGACTGTGACAACCTGGTTATCTCTGATAAGAGGTAAACCCTGGACTGGAGCTTGCAATACGCTGAAAATAAATTCATACTTTGGTACAAAACATTTTACAAATGAACATTACGGAAAAATTCTTAAACACAAGGAGTTAAGGGCCTAAATTAGCTATGACAACATTCTGAACATTAACAAAAACTCTAAACACAAAAACATAACCAACCACCAATTCCTATGCTATACAATTGTTTAGTTCTCATTTCTCACAGTAACACTTATACATGATTGCATTTTCTCAGCCACGTTAATTTCCTAATTGATGGGGTAAAGCAAAACTTTTGTGAATTAGGAAAAATTCAACACATAATGCCACCAACAAACTATATTTATGCCTAATGTAAGCAAACCATTCCATTTGAAATTGTGGGTAATCTGGATAAAGTTTGTGTTTCTACTAAATTTTAACTCTAATCTAGATTTATACTCTCCTCTTGGCTAAAAGTCATCAAGGTCTATATTTTTGCTAATAAACTGTTTTCCATACAAGAAAGCTATTTCAAAAATGACCAAAACAGCAATTACACAGATACTGTATAAAGATATTGGTAGTAAGAATCCAGAAGTTTTACAAATTTCTAGCCATACAAGCTGTATTGGAAAGACAGCACTTACCCATTTGGTTCAACAACATCACCAGCCAACAAAACTTTCCCTTGTACACCTTGGTATTCATCACCACTGATAGGAACCTAGAAATAAAAAAGATAAGAGTATATCTATTACAAACACTTTTGTGCATTAAGCAGCAACAGTTACTATAAAAAGCTAAAAATTTTAATGTAAAGCACAGGGGTTTAATTTCATCTTTCTATCTGAAAGAAGACTACAAATTCATGCTGAATTCAGCTTCCCAAAAAACTACCAAAAAATAAAAATAAATATTTAAATCTATCATTTAAAAAATATATAATAACACAAAAGCATGTTTTCTAATATAAAACCATCAATCATAAGACCATTTCTGTTCAAGTTTTCCAAGTATCACCACCCTGTTGTATCAAGAACAATACATCAGTGCTGTATATTTTACAATTAATGGGTTTGTACCGAAAAAATTTAATAATCAGATGACAGAATCACAAAATAGTTGGAGAAAAACATATACAGTGGAACTGAGGAAACAAGACAATGTTAAGAAGCCATCTTCAAGATGTATGAGGGTCAGGTATAGACAAAGTCTGCCTTCCACATTATCATTTCATAAAGTTGGCGATGTTAAAATAACGAACTGTACTCAGCAGAGAAAGACCTGCAAACTCAAGCACCCCTGATGTTTGGGGTGTACTGCAAGGTCATAACGCAGTAGTAACATCCTTTTTATCCAATGTTACAGGACTAGCCAGTTATTTGGGGGGGGGGGGATTTTTTTTTATTTACTGTACTGTGAGAGGCTAAATAATTTGTGCCAAGAAAGTACATACGCCAATTTGGCACTAAAATTCCAATTTAAACTGGATGTTTTTTACCCTTTCCAAATAAAAAAACAGAACATTTCAAAAGACTAAGCCTCCAACACCAAATGCTCTGCAAGAGTGAAATTAATGTGTGGGCCTTTAAATTTACAAGACCAAATCTTAAGGTAAATAATGTTTAAAGAATATAAATTTGCATAATAAAATTTATCATTTGGATACTTACCTACTTTTAAAGTTGGCTTATATCTCCACGCCGATAGGCGAGTCAGTATTCAAACAAAAGAAGATTGCTTGGCTCAACTGGAAGACTGTCTAGCTCACATGTTCTCCACCAAATGTGTTTGAATGTTTTACTCATCAGAATTCTCCTTGACAGCCCATTAAGTGTGGTGAGGCTGGGTGGGGTCTACTTTAATGCTTTGGTAAGTATCCAAATAACAAATTTTATTATGAAAATTTATATTGTTTGGGATGAATCTTACCTACGGTTAAAGTTAGCTCATTCCCACATTTGAGAAAAAGGATGGTGGGTAGTGCAGCTAGACAAATTCTGCTCAACCAAGCGAGCTAAGAGCTTACTGTATGAAACCCAAAACATTCTTACCTGATCTGGAATCCTTCCTGGATAATACTGTTGCCAGAAGGTGGATTCCATTTAGGGTGCAAGGCTCTAATGTGTGTGCAGTCAAGAGCAGCCTTGTAAAGAAAACTGCTTCACCTTTGGTCAGAATAAATAGAAGCAGTGGTGGGACACCCCTGTGCTTGAGTCCAAAAGCCCAAAAAACCAGAGTCAACTACAAATAAATACCTATGATACAAAGTTACGCTCCTGAACAACAAATGTACCTTCATACTCCCTAGAAAACCAACATCCAGGACTAAAATAAAGAGTCTAAAAGATTGCTCTTTCAAGACTTTACCTGCTACTACCAGCAAGCTAAGGGCTTTACAATTTCCTAACACAATTTCTACATCTTTAAGATAACTTACTTCCACTGTGCGGCATTAATGATGTCCTCAAGTGACAAATTCTCCAAAACACTAAATGAAGTAGCAACTGCTCTCACACTATGAAAATTATTACGACTCATTCAGAATAAGTAGAGCATTTCAAATCCTAAGTGTTATCCTATAGCATAAACGACTCAAAACTTACTAACCTAATCGTAGCCTAAGTCTTATACTACGACACCCAGGTTACTTCACTCAAGTGTTATTCCAAATTGCACTTAAATCACTGCATTGAGTTGTGTATATTAATCTAAAACATAAGCAATATAAACTTTGTTGGCACATTCAATGTTCCTAGCTTGAATTACAGTAGAATAAGATTGGCATGAGCACAAACCCTACTTCGTAACCCTCATCCAAAGCACACCTCAAGAAACTCTCCTTACATTAAGATATGCATATCTCCTAAAGGAAGATATGCATATCTCCTAAAGGAATTTCCCCAAATGAACTGTAAGATGAAAAGGAATACTTAAGTGGATTTGAAGGCACCGACAACTATGGCTGCATTCCCTTTTCTTGAGTCCCTACTTGATCTACACTGCATCAAGGCTGTGATGAGACTGACTCTCACAACCGCCACCGACCAACATCAAATGTTAGACTAACTATTGGATAAACAACCTATGCCGAGTAGTTGTTGCACTATTACATTATGACATACAATTAATACACTAAACAGCCAAAATAACCCTTTTATTACTAAATATAAACAGAACAAAATAATATCCTTCTTCTCACATAATCATTTCCACTTTACGTAAATTTAAAAAGAATACATAAAATCGTACCACAACTTGCAGAAAAGTACAATCTCTCTTGTCGAAGTTTCGACAAAAATATTTACCTTCAATAAAGGTAAGAGATCTGGATTTAGTTTTTCATGCGCTAGTCTTAAATGCTTATTAAAAAAAAAAGGCATCGCATTCTTAGACAACGGAGTGTTAGGTTTTCTAACCCCACAAAATACATATTCTGCCCCTTACAGGCTTTAACCTATCTAAATCAATTTTAACTGTCCTAACAGGACTGAGTAGAGCCTCGTCTTCATTCCCCACCAAAGAGATTAAATTTGTAATCCTTACTGTTCTCAATAGTAGCTTAGCCCTGACATCATTCTTAGCCCTTAACAAAGGCACACATGATAAAACGGCATCTCCTTTACAAAAGCCTACCTAACTGGAGATTTTTTTGGTCCCTAGCACTACTATAACAGTGTCTTCATGGTCAGAAACTTATAAGAAGCAGGTTCCAAAGGTTCATATGGATTGGCATATAAAAATTTTAAAACTATGTACTAGTTCCACAAAAGAGACTGATACTGAACTCTGGGGACTTCAATCTCAAATGACCTCAACATCTCAAGGTCTGGGTCATTAGAAATATCCAATTGCACATGATGCAGAACTGAGGAAAGCATGGATCTATACCCTCAAATAGCAGCTACAGAAAGATTCTTACAACAGTTCAACCTCTTAAATCCGGGAGCCATGGGACCACGCCACTGCCGGACCACAGAAAATCCCAGAATATAGAATACATCCCTAACAAAATGAAACCCCTATGAAAACATTGTTTTAAATTCCACATACAAATAACCTAGTTGCCGACTTAGTCTACTACTTGACTAAGTTCTGACACCGCTTTTTATAATTTTGTTACTCATATATTTTTATTTTATCATTTAATAACTTCATACTGTATAATTTTCTTTAAACTAATATACTTTATTTAACACATTTAGCCTGCATTTCAGAGTTAGCCTACCCGTAAGTCAACTACTTAACTTTTCTCAGAATCTGCAGAATATTACCGGTGACTTTCGGCTCTTAAATTTACTATCTTCATACTTATTGCTAATAGCTTCTTTGTCATTTATTTTGATTGTAAAGGGTAATGAAATGACAAAAATAAAGAATGAATTTTGGTGATCACTCAGTGTACTGTGACACTTCGCCATCAAAATGTAAACAAAGCACACCATCTTCTATTGATGAAAATGAACGCTAAACATTCACTTACTAGAGAAACATTTTCTAGCATAGATAGATTTATGCTTGTGCTTCTTACCTCTAGCATCATCTGATTTCATGATTGCTGTATCGAATGGGTAAATAGCCCATACAGCTATATAAAAGATATTATCAAAACCGCATCACCTATAAGTCTTTCATGCACTCTAAGAGTAAAGATTTCTAGCGTTGCCAAATTTTTCAGTTTTGATTAAAAGTTTTGACTTGGTGGAGCCTTCTCAAGTGGAATCTTTGAAAAAATATATATATTCATTTAAAGTTAATATCGAAAACATACATGACTTCACACATTTTCATTAATAACAATTATTTTCATAAAAACAAACGATACATAGCCAAATTTTTGCTATCGGGAAGTTGTAAACAACGTGTGGCAACGCCCTCATGGCCACCCAACGAAACTAATGGCGGCTGATTCAAAATCAAGCAGAACCATGTGAGTTTCCAGACCACAGAATGCTGGTTTTAAGAGGTGTGACTGTAATCTAAAAATCAAAAGGACTTGATGTTGTCCATAGAGGTATGGGTGCCGGAAATCCCTCTAGAACAACACTAGGAGCAGTAAACAAAGAACTGCCTCTGATACAAGCCCAAGGTTGTTGCTTGTCTTGACTTAAGGATAAATCTCCAAGATACTTGAGAAAACCCCCTCACTCTGAGGAGACAGTCAGGAGTCTCCAAGCAGTTAAGTGTAGCATGCGAAGCTTTAGTGGAACCGCATGGAACTCGGTTGTCTGAGCAGATCCTTCCTCAACGGAAGAATACGAGGGAGATCCACCGAAAGAGCTAGAAGGTTCGGAAACCATTGTCTCTGATACCACCTAAGTACTACTGGAGTCATTCTGCAATGGTTTGATTCCTGAAACTTGTTCAGCACTTTCCTTATTACTGCAAAAGGGGAAAAGTGTAATTATCTAGGTTGGACCAATCTTGAAGAAATGCATGTACTGCCCAAGCCTGAGGGTCCTGGCATAGAGAACAATACACTGGTAGTTTCTTGTTCATCAATATTGTGAATTAGTCCACATTTGATGCTTCCTACAAACTCCACAGCAACTGGCAAACTTGCAGATGTAACACCCTTTCTGTGGGTAGGACTAGTCCTTTCCTGCTCAACTGATCCGCCAAAACATTGTCTTTCCATATAATAAACTGTGGAACCAAAACTATGTTCCCAGCTTTGGCCAAAAGAAGCAACTTCTCTGCTACCAGAAACACTGACTTCGATCTCGTGCCGCCCTGGTTTCTGACGTATGCCAAAGAGGTGGTATTGTCTGAAAATACTGCTATGACCTTTCCTCTTGCTAGGTGTTCACACTGAAGGAGAAGCTTCCATACAGCCAACAGTTCGAGATTATGTGCTTATGTGCAACTCTTTCTCTTGTGGCGACCATATCCTGGACATCTGATGACCTCCCAGGCATGCTCCCCAGCCTGTCAATGATGTGTCTGAAAACAAGGTGAGGTCTGGGTTCATTACCCAGGGATGACCCTGTCCCCAGTCTCTGATGATCCTTCCACCACACTAACATCTCCCAAAGACTTAATGGGACCAAGACTAAACGGGAGTCTGGCAGAGACTTTTTGTCCCAAGTTTCTCTCAAATAAAGCTGAACTGGCCACATCCCGAGCCTTGCTAACCTGACAAGTTTTTCCAGAGATGTCATGTGTCCCAGCAGAGATAGCCATTGTCTTGCTGGAAGCTTCCTTGAGGGCTGAAATTCTCCTGGAATTGTTAAGAAATTGTCTATTCCTTTCTCTGATGGAAAAGCCTGAAAACTGTGAGAGTCTATCCTCATACCAAGACAGAGAATGGATTGAGTTGGAATCAGGGCAGACTTATGGTAAATGATCATAATGCCCAGCAACTGAGCCAGGCAAAGTAACAGATCCTTGGCCCTCAGAATTCCAATGAAAGACTTGGCCAACATTAGCCAGTCGTCTAAATAGAGCAGAAGTCTCACTCCTAGAAGGTGACACCATCCCCCTAATGGCGCTAAAATTCTCATGAACACCTTAGGTGCTGTACACAGGCAGAAGCAAAGTGCCCTGAATTAAAATGTCTTCCTGGCAAACACAAATCACAGGAACCTGCGTGACTGAGGATTTATCGTAATGTGGCAATAAGCTTTCTGCATGTCCACTGATATCATCCAGTCATTCTTCTGAATTGCTGCCAGCTCTTTCTAAAGCATAAGCAGCTTTTCCCACTAATAAAGAAATGATGGAAAAGCAATTGGAGACAACATCAAAGGGATAGGAGACAGAAAAGGAATTACATAGCTTTCCTTCAGTACCTCCACCACGCCACCCAATGTTCTGCTCCCAAGTCTCTCAAAACATGCCAGAAGGCCTACAGTCGGCCTCCTACTGGAACCTGAGGACATAAATCTTCATTTCTTTCTAAAAACCTTAGTAGCTTTGCTATTACCAAACCCTGATATGGACCTACAAAAGGTCTTAGCAGCCAAAGACGAGTCCTGAGACGATGAGGAACGAATCTTAACTGGAGAGCCAGAAGGAAGACAAGGATCAGGCCTTTTCATGCTTGCCTTAAAGACTGTCTGATAAGCTCCTATTTTCCTGTACAGAAATATCCTCCCTTATTGCCTTAGACGGGTTAAGAAGGAGATCCAAGGGGAAACCATAACTGCTGCCACTTTTGAGTAGGAGAGACCCTAGATGAAAGATAAGAGCACTATTGTTCTCTCTTCTTCAAGACCAAGTTAGAGAAAGCATAAGAACATTCACCTGCCATGTCCTATTGAAACAGCCTTGTCCGGGCAAGTCAAAAATTCTAATGACTCCACCCAAGCTCTGATACCCACTGGCACCAGAAAGTCCTTCAGTTGGCACAGAGAGGCGGCAATAGCAGTAAGCGAAAGCTCAGCAAAAGACAAGACTTCAATACAGTAATTCTAAACAAAGATTTGGACAGTCTCTGCCTCTACATTAGACCAAAGCACCTTGCCAATCTCATGAGCTCTTCTCTTCATAGGATTGAGGCAAGCAAAGAAATCAGAATTGTCAACCAACCAAAAACAGTTTAAGCGCCGATAACACGCCTGTGTCGTAAGAAGCTACTCTCCACAACTTCATAAAACCAGGAGGACTAGAGCTGGCTGGCTTGAAGGAAGCTTTATGCGCCAGAATAAGAGATATTTCATTAAAACGTGCTTTAACTGAAGGAGAAAGCTTGGGCTTCTTCAAAGACTTAACGGTGCCAAAATTCTAGAAGATAACAGAGACCTAGTCTCTACAGAACTTCTTTCCTCCACCACATGAGGATAAAGAGAAGCGCAACACTCCAGCAAACGCCAAAAGACCTAAGGAGACTTCTGACTTAAAACTCCTCTTCCACCAGCTGCCGAGTCGGGGTGACAGCAGCCGACTCCTCACAACGAAATTCCAACTGGATGGAAGGGGAGACTGTAGGAAAAGTAGTCTGAGGCGACAGAAGTTGGCAAAGCAGAAGACAAGGTGCCACCATGCATCTATTTCACTCTCTTAAGTAAGAACAACTGTTTATCTCTCTCTCTCTCTCTCTCTCTCTCTCAAGTATTACTGTTTCTCTGTATGCCTTTACTGGTGCAGTAGATAATTTTAAATCGATCTAATTTTACCTGTACCATCTACAAACTATAAATATGCTGTTCTAAAACATAGAGACATAGAGCATTTCAGAACAAAGAGAAAGAGATAGAATAAAGCCTTTAAAAACGAGGCTGAGAAGACTTTAAAAATAGATCAGTGTGGAATGGGAGAGAAACTGTGTACTAATCCTCCTCTCTCCTATAATTTTACGTCAACAATTTATTTCTTTTAAGGGTAATGTATTAACCCCCATAAACGCCTAGCCTCTATTTACAAAAACGTCCTATGCCGGCAGCGTTAGGGTGAGTTAAGCGCCAAGCAGAAAGTTTTTCAAAAAATCACAACATGTAGTTTTTAAGATTAAGAGTTCATTTTTGGCTCCTTTTTGTCATTGCCTGAAGTTTAGTATGCAACATCATAAATGAAAAAAATATTATCATATATAAATATTGAAATATATGACAGCAACAAAAATTTTCATATATAATTTTATATAAATCGCTGTGAACAAAAGAGTTAAAAAAACGGAGTTATTTTGTTTTTCTTTGTATTGTACACTAAAATGCAATGATTTTTGGTATATAACAAATTGTAAAATGATCAAAGCAACACAGAGAAAATATTATCACAAAATGATGGCGAATTAAGAACGCTGGACGTAAAACGTTTTTCAAAAATTCACCATAAATCAAAATTGTGCTAGAGACTTCCCGTTTGTTGAAAATGGGCTTAATTGATTGAATATTACTAAACTGTAAGTGTTTAGCTTACAATTGCAGTTTCGACAATTTAGGTCCGAGTTAATGTTGACCAAAGTAGAATTTTTCTATTTATCGTGGATTTATATGAAAATATTTCAAAACTGATAAAAACTACAACCATGAGTTTTCTGTTGTATTGTACATGAAATTAAAAACATTTTCATATATAAAACTTTATGTAACGACTAATATAAACGGTGCAAATTAGCCGACAACGTGATCAAAAATTCTAGATGTTCAGCAGAGTTACCACGCAGACATAAGGAAAATGTTTTTCAAATTCACCATAAATCGAAATATTGTGCTAGAGACTTTAAATTTATTAGAAAATGAAGGTTAAATCGATTGAATATTACTTAGAATGTGAGTTTTAGCTACAATCATGCGTTTTGACCATCTCGATTAGAGTTAAAGTTGACCAAGGTTGAAATTTTGGCAGTTATCATGATTTATGTGAAAATATTTCAAAACTGATGAAAGCTACAACCATGAGCTATTTTCTGTTGTATTCTACATGAAATTGCACACATTTTCATATATAGAAGTTTATGTAACGACTAATGTAAACGATGCAAACATTACGACAACGACAAAAGAATTTCTGAGATGTTCGGCGGTTACCGGCGCGCAGACGTGGAAAAAGTTTTTTTTTTCAGAAATTCACCATAAATCGAAATATTGTGCTAGAGACTTCCGTTTGTTGCAAAATGAAGGTACATGATTGAATATTACTAGAATGTAAGAGTTTTAGCTTATAATTGCGTTTTTTACCATTTCGGTAGAGTTAAAGTTGACTGAAGTTGAAATTTTGGCAGTTACGTGATTATATGAAAATATTTCAAAACTGATAAAAGCTACAACCATGAGTTATTTCCTATTGTATTCTACATGAAATTACATACATTTCCATATATACCAACTTTATGAAACGACTAATATAAAACGGTGCAAACATTACGACAACATGATGAAAAAGAATTTCTGGCGCAGACGAAGGAAAAAGTTTTTTCAAAAAATTCACCATAAATCGAAAATATTGTGCTAGAGACTTCCAATTGGTTGCAAAATGAAGGTAAATGATTGAATATTACTAGAATTTAAGAGTTTTAGCTTACAATTGTGTTTTTACCATTTGGTCCAGTCAAAGTTGACCGAAGGTTGAAATTTTAGCAGTTATCGTGGTTTATGTGAAAAATATTTCCAAACTGATAAAGCTACAACCATGGGTTGTATTTGTTGTATTTTACATGAAATGCGACATTTTCATATATAAAACTTTATGTAACGCTAATATAGAATAGTGCAAAAATTACTTACAAAATGACGAAAGAATTCTGAAATTTTTCGGGCCGAAGTTACCGCATGGGCGTGAGGTTTTTTCAAAATCACCATAAATCAAATATTGTGCTAGAGACTTCAATTTGTTGCAAAATGAAGGTACATGATTGAAATATTACTAGAATGTAAGAGTTTTAGCTACAATTGCGTTGACCATTTCCTGGTTTCGTAGTCAAAGGACCGAAGGTTGAAATTTTTGCAGTCGACGACGGGTACATTCACTTGGCACCCAACAGACAATTTTAGCTTCCATATGATACCGTCCAGGTGTTTAAGGGTTAAGCTTAACTTTAAAATGAAATTACAGTAACTTTAATTTCATTTAAAGATTAGTTTAATACTGAATTTCTATCTTTTGATATCTAACGTAAGAATAACGTTTTCTCTCTCTCACCCTATGCTATCCTCTCTGTCTCTATAATAATTCCTAAATAATTTAACTTGATATTTCAAGTAAGGACAATTCTCTCTCTCTCTCTCGGTCTGCAATAATTGATAAAAATTTTTACCTCTGGCACGGACACCTCTCTCTCTAATTAGCGCCACACATTTTTACAACTTATTATTTCTTTGTAATGCCTACTCTGTAAAAGTAGATAGTTTAAATTGATCTAATTTACCTGGTACTATCTGACAACTGTAAATGCACTAGTATGGCAAATATGTTCTAAAACATAGAGACATAATAATTAAGAGTTGTATTAGTGCAAATAAAAAACATGGTTTTTTCAGAAAAACCATTTCAGAACAAAGAGAAAGAGACATAGAATGAAGAAGTTATTAAAAAGAGATTGAGAAGACTTCTAAAAATAGATCAATGGTAGGAGACAGAAATTTCTCCAACTCTATTTTTTGTCAACCATTTATTTTTTATGGGTAATGTATTAAGCTAATTTTAAATGAAATTACAGTAATTTTAATTTCCATTTAAAAGTTAGCTGAATAATTTGGGAGCATGATTAGGGTCACATTTAGTGTTTAAACTTTGAAATAAGCATTTATTTACATTTTAGAGACCGTACAAACTTAGGGTGAAAATTACGCCTTAAAGTGTAGGGGTTCTGGAACCTAACCTCGTAAAAGTTTGCGTATGACTGTACTGGAAATGACTTAGCAGAAAACCTCATTGTATTTTGTGCCTTATGTCCATGAGAGGAGACAGGTGGGCTCCGATTCTGTAATTACTTGCAAAGTATTTTTGAAACTTAATTTTATCATGAAAATGACATTTTCATATAAGTAATTTACCAAGTAATTACATAGCTGAATCCCATACTGAATGGGGGTGGGATACATGGACATATTCTATTCCTAAACATCAAGTCATGGTAATGACTTTGACATATAAAATTTGCTAACACTGAAACAATGCTTGTCATTTCCTTACCTGGTAAGAGAGCTACTGCAGGTGAATACTGCCTCTGGTTGGTACTCATCTTAACCTGTAGTGGCGTGGAAGTTGAGCTGTAGGTCGCCTCTACTCAAGTGGGAGCTTTGCATTGTAGGACAGGCCTGATCACTTGCAAAGCATACATAAGTGCCCTTGCCCTGGGTGCAGTAACAATATAAAAGACAACCAGACAACACTTTCACCTACACTGAAAATGCCACAACCCACCCACTGAGACTGGTGGGTAATCCAGGCACGCTGAAATTTCTGGCTCCAGAAAAAATCACACACCTTACTAAGGCAAAAATGATAGTAGGAGAAAAAGAGATTTCCATGCTTCCTCACCCAATACCATGCCAGCCACTGATAATGGCCACAAGGTACTGCAACTTTCAAACACTGTTTCAACTTCTTTCAAACAGTGAGACGCGAAGACCAGTTCACAATTCCAGAAGGCCAACTGCAAAATGGAAGTGTGCCTCAGAAATTAAGTGTTTCATGAAGGACAATGCATTCTCGGTCAGAGGGCGAGACAGGTTCTTGACAGAGCACCAGAGGTTACTGGATGGTCCTCTGACCTTCTTGATCCTGCTCATGAAATACCTTAAGGCCCTGGCAGGACAAAGAGCCCTCTTCTTTCTCAGAGCCCAGGGTCTTAATGGAGAAAAAATGGGGCCAGGGCTTGGAAGATTCCTCGTTCTTGGTTAAAATCCTGGGTAAAGTAGCAAACTGCATCCCCTCATGAAAACTAAAACCCTACCCTTTATCGATGGCTTGGAACTCACTTATATGTTAGCAGTAGCCAAGGCCACGAGGAAGAGTATTCCAAGTAGGATTTCTTGGAGAAGAGGAATGAAGGGGTTCAAAAGAGGGACCTATCAGCCACTTCAGCACTACATCCAGGCTCCAGGAAACCGGATCTTCCTTTTTTTGTTTAGACGTATCAGAGAAATTGACGCAGTCGTTAAGAACCGGGATTGACGCAAAATTCTGGATCCCTGTGTTTAAACACTGAGCTAAATACAGCTCGATAGCCCTTAACGGTGGAGGATGGGAGATTCCTAGATCTCCTAGGATAGAGAAGGAAATGTGCAATTTGGGTCACAGACTCTCAGATAAAGAGACATTGAGTATGAGACACCAGCTTCGGAAAATCGCCCATGTAGCCTGAAACACACGGCTAGGAAATCAACGCCTGCTGCATCCTGCAATAGCCTCTGCAGAGCGTCTGGAAAACCCTTGTGCTCTGACAAGCTTCCGGGCAGTCTGAAGCCTGTCAGGGCAAGAGCGGACAACCCTTTGGCATCTCTTAAAGTGAGTAGACACGGTTTTTTGGGGAAGGAGTCTCAGAAAGATCACCAACAACCATAGCAGGTCCTGGAACCATTTTTTCATGGGCCAGAACAGGGTAAGAAAGTCATCAAAACGTTGCGATGAGCCCAAGACTTGAAGGGCGGAAAGGCATAGTGGTCCAAGTGGGACCAATCTTGTATGGCATATGTTGCCCATGCTAGAGGGTCCGGGGCCAGAGAACAAAAGTGAGGTGGCAAACAGGTCCAATATCAGCCAGTCCCATAGTATCGCAGATTCTGACATACCAGAGGATCCAGGACCCACTTGGTGGGAAGGACCTAATTTTTGATGGCTCAGTTTGTCCGCCAGAATATTTAGTTTGTTCTGAATAAATCAAGTAACTAAACTCACTCGATTTGATCTGTCCACAGTAGAAGGTCTCTTGCTGTCTGGCAAAGAGAAAATGAGTGAATACTGCCTCGCTGTCATATGTATGTTAGGGCTGTGGTATTGTTTGAATGGACTACCACAGTCTTGTTGTGAACTAGGGTCGTGAGTGAATTGTTTTCAGCTCTCTGACGATGTGAAGGTTCTGTTCTTCTGGCGACCACATCCAGTTAACTTCCCAATTCCCCAAGAGGATTCCCCCAACCTAAAACCAAGGAGTCTGAATAGAAGTCTAGGTCTGGGCTCAGAGGGTGAAGGGACTTTCCTTCTGAAAGTTTACAGTCGGACCGCCACCATGTCAGTCTGACTTAATCTCTGGGATGATGGAAAACGTGTAGGTGTCAGGCTGTGTTTCCCTGTCCCAGTTGACCTTGAGGAAGAATCGCAACTCACATGAGAAGTTTGCCTAACTTGACGAACGTCTTGATGGACGACAGAGTCCCAAGTAGGGTCGTCCACTGATGGGCCAAGCAAAACGAAGGGGCTAGAAACTTGTGGACCGTATGAAGGCACCTGGCAATTCTCTTGGCAGACGGAAAGGCCCAAAAAGTCCAAGATTTGAGACTCATCCCCAAATAGAGGGTCTCTTGCGATGAGGCCAACTGGGACTTCTGAAGGTAGATGATAATTCCCAGTTCCTGAGGGAAGAGATGTTCCAGTCCTTCGTGCACTTCTCCCTTGAAGGGGATCGAAGATGCAAGTCGTCTAGATATACATTGACGTTTATGCCTATTAAATGAAATCATTTAGCTTTATGAGTGAGGACTAAAGTGAACACTTGAGGCGCCATAGAGGCCAAAGCAAAGAGCCCGAAACTGGAAGATTTAGTTGGCGCTGGGGGGGTCCGACAAGAGACAGGTGTTGAGACAGGGGGCTCCTGAGAGAGTGTCCTGGAAGATGAACCTTATTTACTTTCTGGAGTCTGGATGGATGGGGAAGTGGAAGCATGAGTCCTGCAGCATATCCAAGGTTATTATCCAATCACCCAGGTGAATGGATGAACAGACTGACTGGTTCGTCTCCATCTGAACTTCGTCTGTCGGACGAAGAGATTGAGGGCGCTTACGCTGAGACTGGTCTGCAACATTGGTGACCACAAACAGACAGTAGTACAGGCCCTCTGAGTAGATGTCCTTGACTTCTTCTATGGTTCTCTTTCGAAGGACAGAAGACACCTCCTCCGAAAGGGCCGAAAGCTTTTTCGAGCCTCTTGAGTAGGCTGTCAAAACAATGGGAGAAAAGACCAAAGGAGGGGCTCTCCATGAACAGAAGGGAGTAGTCCTCCTCAAGAACCTGACAACCCACTGCTCCTGTCCTCTGATACCCACTTCTCCCAAACCGTGAAGACTGGCTCCCACTTGTGCACAGAGGACGTCTTCCTCATTTCTTGGGCAAGGACTTGAGCCCCTCTTGATAGTTCTGGCAGAGAAGCAGACATTGGAGCAGATCCTAGACTGGACTTGGGTTTACTCCCACGAAAGGGATGTTGCTGGAGAGGAAAGACCGTCTTAGGAACAAATGCGGATGAATCCTCAGGGCATTTCGAAGAATGCGCCAGAAGATCCCAAGTCGACTTCTATTGGGCTCTTTTTCTTCAAAACCCCCACTGAGGATTTCGAAGAATGCGCCAGAAGATCCCAAGTCGACTTCTATTGGGCTCTTTTTCTTCAAAACCCCCAAAGAGAAAAGAGCCGCAAGTTCAAGAGAGCCATCCCTGATGGTATTGTCCGCATGAGAAAGGACTCCTAGTCAGTTCGAGAGGAAGTCTCCGACTAAATCATGCGATCTTCAATCTTCTTGGCTAGCGCTCTAACCATCCAGTCCAAGAAACTGAAAGCTTCAAACAACTCAAATAGGTCTTTAACAATTTCGCCAATGAAAACACTAAGCGCCAGGAAGAAGGAGCATTCTGCATAGGAAAGAAACCTCCTACAGTTTAAGTGCGAGGAAGGAAAGACGGACGAGGAAAGCACCATTGTAGGGAGCCTAGGTCTGTCATCTGGATGGCTCCTCTCAGGAAGGTCAAGATAAGTGAGACCAATGGCTAGCTGGAGCCAAAAAAGGGAGGAAAGCTCGCCCGCAAATACTGAAGGAGAGCTGCATAGGCTAGGAGATCTGCGGTCAGAAATGGGTTACTGATGCCCAACAGAAGTACGCTCAGGACAGAAATACTGCGGACTGTGCCCAGCACCTTAAACCGCTAACTGGGCAGTGGAGAAGAGCAGCCAACGTCGCCTGTGTGCCTCTGCAACGGATGAGATGAATCTAGAAAGAACTTCCAAGTCCAGGCTGGAGTCTTGAGAGTCGGATGACAGCTGGTGCACATCCAAGATGCCTGTCTGTCGAAACCTGGGATATTTGTGCAACAGGTTCAACTGAGGGGGTAGCAACCCGTGGGCAAACCACACCGGCCTCCCTTGGACTTCCAGCATGTCTTCTCCCAGGTTTAGGGGAGCAGGACTAAGACCTTCATCTAGGGAACCAGAGGGACAAGAAGCCACCTCTTCCACTTGCATAACACTTTTTCCTGTCAAGAAGCCTTTCAAGTGGCCAATACCAAAACAGGTTTGACTGAGGGGCAATTACCTGTGGGCCAACCCCCTCTGCCTCCATTGGATTTTCAGTATGTATTCTCCCAGGTTCAGGGGAACAAGGCAGTGACCTTGGTCTAAGAGAACCGATGGGACGAGTAGCCACCTCCTCCATTTGCACAACACCATCACTTGCCACTTTGCGAGAAGTGGTACCGTATGAATACGTTTTCCCATAAACGCCTTCAGGGACGCACCTAACTTCACCACTGTATCAAACCTAGACTCTAGACTGGCATTGGCACTGGGTTCGGAAGTGAGGGAACCAGGCACGGGAGTATGTGGATTAAAAGTAGGAGGGCTAGTAGTAGTAGGAGAAAAAATTTGGAGAAAAAATTTGGAAGAGGAGAACAAAGAATAGCAGAGTTATTTTCTAACCTAAGCTAGGGTAGAAATCTAAACTAAGGGAAGCTCGTTTCTCGGCAAATTGTATGAGAATCATATGAAGATTTGATTAATCTGGTTTTGCAACTTTCACTACAATAGCGAAACTATGGATCAAACATAATAATAACCAAAGAACTAATAAAAAATAATCCTGAAAGCTATTAAAGCTTGAAGGATACTCAAATGAGTGATAATATTTCACCAAAATCCAGCTATACAACCGAAAACCAGTAAACAAAAGCTGCAGCAAACCTCCAAAGTTACTCGAGGGCTGGGGAAATCACAATGTTTTCTGCTAAGTCGTTTCCAGTACAGTACTCCCGTTAGTGGGTGGAGCTGTCATTTCCACTAAACAATCGAATAGCTACTGTGCGAGTTGAAACTATAGCTATGTAATTACTTGGTAAGTTACTCATGTGAAAAAAAAATTGTATCAGATTAAAAAAAAAAAAAAAAAAAAACAGGCCCAAGTAAAGAAAAAAATGTCATGTTTTCCCAGTCTATTTTTTTTCTCTTTTATCTAAAAAATGAAGAATAGTATTAGTTATGCACTGAAAAAGGAGACTGTAGAAGGGCAGAGAAGGGAACACAGCACAACCCAAGGCATGGGAAAAAGCTGGTATGAAAGGCCAAAATAGCTTGGGCAGCAGTAGAGAAAGGACTGGACAAGACACAGGTGTAGCCAAAGACAGCAATGTCTGGATATATGGGAGCCATTGAGTATACAAGCATACTCTTGGAGGCAGGGGATAAATAATTCTATTATGAGACATAGGTAAGAAGGGAATATTTTTGACCCAAGCTTTCCATTTTGGGCCAAAAATATTCCTCAAAGCCACAGTGCCTCCAACACACAGGATCTAGAGCAGCCACCAATAAGGAGGAAAAGAGTAATACAAAAATGAAATAAAAAACCTCTCGAACATAGTATGCTGTTAAAACAGAAGATAGCAGATTCTGCAAATCCCTGTCAAGAGTGACTGGCAAACCCTCCAGTGGAGAAAAACAAAGGGATAAAAGGTCCTCCAGAAAGCAGACTTAAGAGAGACAACTGAAGGAGGCCTATAGCAAGATGCAAAGGTTCAAACGCAGCAAGAGGAGGCCTCATCTGAAGATAAGCATTAGGAGTCCTTCCCTGGTGTGGGAAATGACAAGCCACTCACTTGCAAAATGAAGATGAAAGGCATCTTTAACCAAAGAAGACAACTATTCCTTAAATTAAACTATACAAATCTTGTGAATCAAAGCAGGTGAAGACTCAGCCCATTCAGCAAAGGCATAACAAATGAGGGTCCTGAGAAAGGGACAACAAAATTGAGCTGCAGGATTTTCCACTCCAGCCAGCACAAGTCTGCTGTGGCATGATGAAAATGGGAATTTAAATAACAAAACACAAAATCCAATCATGCAAAAAAAATTAAAACAAACTCAGTAAAACCATATTGTTATTATTATTAATCAGAAGATGAACCCCTCATAAAGAACAAGCCCACAGGGGCCACTGACTTAAAATTCAAGCTTCCAAAGAATATGATGTTCATTATGAAGAAGTAAGAGGAGGTAAAGGGAAATACAAAAAGAAGAGATCTCACTTATTAAAAAAGAAAAATAAATTAATAAATCAATAAATAGATTAAAATGTAACTAAGCATAGAACTAAAGTTAATATAACTGAAAGGGGAAAAAGGAAATAAGCTCAAGTAAACTAAACTTGAGCAAAAAAATAAGGACCCCAATAACATTACATTAATAGCAGAAATATAAAAACCACCATCCTTTCAATAACAAGAATGAACTGAAATGGCAGAAAATAAAAAAGCAACTAAGCAAAAATGAACTGAAATAACATAAAATAAAAAAAGTAACTAAGCAAAAACGGAGCTGATTCATAAGCACAGGAGTGCTGACAATGGAATGAAAAAAGGGCATTTGGCTAATCGCAGTTATGAGACTGATGTGATAAAAATAATGAAATGACAATGCATGAGAATGAATAACAGCAAGGCACATGACAAAACTGTGAAGCTGTATGTCCTGGAGAGAAAGCAGCAAAACAAAAGAGGGCAAAGTCACAGAGCTGAATGAGTAGTGATAGCTTGTTGTTGAGATGGGAGAATTTCCTGAACTTGCACAGTGGCTTTTTCTCAACCTGAAAGTTTTGCCTTTTGTGCCTGCACATGTTCTGCAGAGTGAAATGCTATTTTATGATGAATGTGCTGTATTAAAACAGTATGGATATGCACTGTTCATAAACAAATTCTAAGGGTCCAATAAAAAAAGGCTTTGACAATTGTATGTAATAACAAATAAGTTGAACACTAAAAATTCTGTTTCATATCTAGAAGGTGGTGAAGGAATTCAACTTACCTCTGTATCAAAATTCATTCCCATGCGGTACATGTCACACAGCTGAGTATATGCTGAATGTTTGCAACTAACATACAATCGAGCATCACCTCTTTTGTTTCGTCTTGTCTCTTCATCAGTCAGCAATGGGTAAACTTCCTCAAGGGCACGCTTTAATCTGGAAGTAAATGAGTGTAAAATTAAATTATGAAAAAAAACCTTGTGACTCTTTCACTTAATGGGAAGTTTAACTGAGAGCACAATTTTAACACAGAATACGAGAAACCAGAAACTTAAAAACCCATATGTGGCCTTCAATGGTTCCTTTCTACCATCTCACTGTGTATTTTTTTTTTCATTTTAAGTTCTGATGAAGATAACAATTTTGAATAAGCTTTCTTTAATACCTGTCATGGGTAGTGACTATTGTGGCTAAGGAGGGGTACTAAAAAAAAAAAAAAATGTTCTTTAGTAAGAGTTTGTTGTGCTGATGTCAAGTCTGATGTCACCCCAAGTAAGTCTTTACCCGTCAGCGTTGCATGTCATCCCTTCATAATCCCATGTGGTCTGCAATGAAACTTTCTGATAAATTTGATGCCTGGTGATACAAGACTTCGTCTCATCTTCCAGAAGCTGCCAGTCAGACATGAATGGATGAGCAGTTTTTTGATACGGAAATCAGCAAGTAAAATTTTCACTGCTCTCCACACTGGGGACAACAATCGCCTGTAAGTGTCACCAGTAGCCCCACCCATTTAGGTGTATATAAGCTCCCACAGGATCACTCTCGAAAGGACAAAGAGAGAGAGGAGAAAAGCATTTCTTGTTATACCTCCAGGCAAGTTCCCTTCAGATATTTTGGTGTGTCTTTAAGAAAAGGCTGCTTGCCACTATCTACACAACCTTATAAAGCTTCGAAGGTCATTACAAATGATAACTGTCTCATCTTTGATGAACCTATCTGCAACCTCTACAGATAATACTAGGTGATAAGTTGAAAAATAAGCGAGAAAATAATGGTTCTATATGATATTAGTTGCAAATGCATAATATTGCCGTCGTCCTTAAGCGGCATCCCCCAGCACCTCATGGGTTAATAAAGAATATGAAAATTAACAGACTGTTTGATCAAATCTAAGAACTACTAAAAACTGGAAAAGGGGCGCAATCAGGTTATCGGACACTAAACGCTCATCACAGATCTTGAGTGACAGATGCGGGTCTTTTCTCACGCTGTTTCATATGGTCCATGCAGATAAAAAAAAAAACCATAAGTGCTGACTGAGATAAGGTTCATTTATTCATTTATGTTGCTAAAAGTGCTTTCTTTTGTTGAAGCCCATCACTCTTTAGGTAGATGAACCATGAAATCAAAGATTACCCACCATAGGTCTACTAGTCATCAAGCTATGGACTACCTGATCTAGTGTTGTAGTACATAAAATCACTAAATAACAATACAGTATTGACTGCCTATAAGGCTATCTGTAAGCACTAGGAACTCTACTGAAGTTTAGTGTCAGAAACATGTATAAATGAACAGCGTACCTGACCTAAACCAAAACAGTGTGAAAAAGTAGGCCTATGCTGAATATTTAATATTCAGAACTATATTCTGAAACTCAGTCCCACAAAACTCATTAGGAAAGCTTATTCAACACAAGAAAATATCAATGAAACATTAATAAATAACAATGCCCCAGTGTAGTCATAGTCTACATAGAGTAAGAGTTTTAGTAATTAGCCTAGCTGATAGCAGGTGCAATCTTTTGTCTTTCAAACACTAGAGAGTTTCAATCTCCCGGACAAAATTCATCCAACTTACATTAGTCCTGAAAAGAGGTCATGCTCTAGGTCTATCTACTTTATATATATATATATATATATAATGTGTGTGTGTGCGTGAATGTGTGTGTTTGTTTCAAGAATATTGAAGACTAAAGAGCAGACTAGGTCTAGGCTGTATGAAGACGGTAATATCAATATTGTCAGACGTATTTCCCTTTCATGACTGTAAATGATTACATGTATATATGTATGTATGTACTGTAAATTTAATATATATATATGTGTATGTATATATATATGAAATTTTTTATCACACTGTGTGTGTGTGTGTGCAGATATAACCATGAAGCTAAAAATGTCGCTAAAATCACATTCAGACTAGGCCTGGCCGTGGCAGTACAATAATTTATCAATTTATAAATCTTCGGTGATAATTCCCTTTCATACTCCTGAGGGGTATGAATTTGATATTGCACATTTGTAGCTAAATGATTATACATATATATATATATATATATATATATATATATATATATATATATATATATATATATATATATATATATATATATATATATATATATATATATATATATATATATATATAAATACATAAAAAAGCAGATAGACCTAGAGCATGACATGTGAGTTTGAAGAATTTTGTCAGGGAGACAATATTCGCCTAGCTACCGACGTTTGAATAGCAAAGACAGAAGAGTGTACTTGTTTTTATTCCTTCCAATATCTCAGATTTTGTGGGTGTCCTGTTTTACAGTCCTATGCACCAACATATTGATTATATCTTGTAAACCCATGTCTGATTTGTGACACTGCAAAAGAAAGGCGAGTCAATGGCGGCAATGGCATAGGTATGGTACAATTCTGCCAATAATGGAGATGAAGCCACGTAGAAAAACATGAATAAAAAATCTGGATAACCAAGGAAAACAACATATACAAATACATTTGCCAAGTGGCCCAGTTAGAGCCTGGGTTTTTCCATGGGTTGTTGGCTGGCCTCCCGGCCCACCCAGACTTAGTGGGTACCTGGTTGTCATGAATGGGGACAGAAAAAGAGCTTAGGTCTAGCAACTTCACCATACACACATATTATATATATATATTATTATAATTTACAAGTCGCTGCACACCGCACCTCCCTCCCCACCTACTTTGCCCTTTGTTTATTGAGAGTAGAATCGTCGCTACATACCCGATCCTAGACGGATATCAAAACAATTAGCTAGATATCAAAACAATTTGAATGGCATGGTTATACAACATTTTGATCTTAGTCCCTTTACCTGAAAAGATATTGAGATGGCTTTAAAAGTGCAAAGATACGAGGCTGGGTGCCATATTAGCCCAGCTAAGCAGATTAAGCTCCTGAATTGTTCTTTTCCGCAGGATACCTGAGAAGATGAGAAGATGCCAACAGATGGCTGGGACACCTTGGCAAAATGACACATTTGCACACACGGCCCCACCCTCGGAGAAGTTTGCACGCCGGCCACCACACACAGCAGGCTAAAAAGGGAAGATAGAGATCTGAAAGTAGAAGTACGGGTAGCAGTCGTAGTCAAGTTAATTGGGCCATTAGCCATACACGCTGGGCGATTGTTGAGAGACCTTCATATCCCCTGTCTCGACCCAGACCTCAGTCATCCTCGAAAGTGACAGTGTGCATCGCCATGATCGCCCCTCGTCATCCTTCGCCAGACCTAAGGTAAAAGTGAGAAAGACTTTTCAGGCACGACGGGTTTGTCTTTATTAAGTTATTGGGTGCCAGTATTCCACCTCTGTCCTATGTTTATCCAGTGCCATTTCCAATGTCCTGTGTCTCATAAAAGTGGTCATTCATTCCTCGAGGCCATGGCACCTCAGTGCAGACTTGTCATATCTGTATTTTCCTTTACTGGCGCCGTAAATCTTCTGGAGAGGGACCTATTCGCAGGGACTCATCTTGGACTGTGCCTGCCCTTAGTCAAGACTCCAGTATTTAGCGCTGAAGCCCTTTAACAATTAAAATGCTTTTTTGTAAATATAACTCCTTAATTTAACCAATCTTTTTCTCCTAATGCATTTTCTTTTGTGAATATAATTCCTTAATTTAACCAAAGTGTTTACGCACTTTCCCTAAGTAGAGCCTTCCCCGCTTCCTAAAAAATCTTTGTTTTTATGATTTCCTTTATGTAAGTCAGAACTCCAAAGCCAAATAAATAAAGCTGCGCCTGTAAAAAAAAAATCACATAAAGCCAGGAAAAAATTTGTAAATATATATATATATACATAATATATATATATATATTAGAGAGAGAGAGAGAGAGAGAGAGAGAGAGAGAGAGAGAGAGAGAGAGAGAGAGAGAGAGAGAGAGAGTTACACTATCTTACTGCATAATAACCCCAAAATATATTTGTATTTCTATTCATAATATAATCTTCACTGATGTGATAGCAAAATCCTTTTGGAAATTTATATACTTTAGTATACAGTATAGGCCTATGATATTGCATAATAATGGACTCACTCCCTACTTAGTAAATCTGAAATAGGAAAGGCTCAGTAGAAAACTGAATAATCTATGAAAATTTTAAGCTCTTAAATATGAAAAATCTTTTAGCAGTGTCAAGTATTATTACAGTTGTATACACTTTCCAGGAGAAGAATTTTCAGAAAATCACCAATAACTTGTAAATCTGCGGAAAAAAAAAAACCTAATCAAATTTTACCACACTGTTACAGTGCACTTTGTTTAGACGAATAGGAACAAAAAAGTAATTTGGTAGTAGGTTTTCAGTAGATATTGTCATGCATACCCTAAAGTTCATACTGCCTGAAGTAGGTATACCAGAACGAAGAATAACCCAACACCCACAGCATGCTGTTTGCCCCTCTTTCTCGCCACCTTTATACATATATATATATGTGTTTGTGTGTGTGTAAAATATGTTATATGTAGGCTTGCTTGTGTTTGCCTACATGCGGTCATGTGCCTATGTGCTACTGTGGTGATTGTTCATACTGAAACTTCAATCAGAGGTCAGCAATAGGACGGAAATAAGATGAGTGAATGAAGCGATTTCAAAATGTAGATAGAATTTCCTTTAATTGATAGTCAACTATTGTAATTTTTTTTTTTAATAGGTTGCTAGTAACTGCATTAGTTCTAGGCTCAAAAATTAATAGGAAGGTGGGCTAATAAAGATGTCAAAGATATTTTCTGAACATGGACAGACTGCATTTGAGGATTCAGATGAGGAGTACTTATCAGAGGTAATAGGGATAGAACAAGAGCAAAATCTGGCTAGGTGGATAGATAACATCAACCAAAATGACGGATATGAAAGTGAGGACCTAGACGAATATGCAGATAATGCAGCTGAAGTAGATGAATGGGTGCCGAGCAGACACAGAAAGCTGTTAACATATCAGAGAAATGTAAATTCTTTGGACAAATGTTTTGCCATAGGAAACTTCAATATGTGCACTTTACTAGCTGAAACTAAAGAACATACTGCTGTGGTGGAAAAACCCAAACACAAAGTAGATGATGGCAAGAAAAATAACTTTGATAAATAAGAGCCCTCCAAGTAATGAGAATGAACAAACAGAAAACATTCCAACAACCGGAGGTGTTGTAGGAGAAGCAAAGGAGGAAAAGAGGCTGACACACCTTTGAAGGCATGGGCATTGTTTGTGTATAGTAACATAATTGATACAACTGTACTAAATACAAATGAAAAAATCTGGCAAAGGCTTGGCCAGTTGGAATTAAGTGAGGAAGAAATGAATAAAGGAAGTCATATTAGATTAATTGACTAACTAAAAATGAAAAGCTTTTTTGGTCTGTTATATGTGAGAGGTTTGCTCGGACTAAATAGCCACGATTATCATATACTGTTTCATAAATCATTTGGACATCCAATATTTGGTGTGGTGATGCCTGCTAAAAGATTTGCTTTCATCCACGCCAAAATTTCTTTTGATGGCCTAAAAACAAGACACCGCAGATGGGTGCACGATAGGTTTGCTGCAGCAAGAGATTTTTTGAATGCTTCAACAGAAACTTTGGTTCAGTGGTGCAGCCTGATGACTTCCTAACAATTGACGAAACATTGTATGGTTGCAGAACACAAATAGGTTTCTATCAGTACAACAGGGTAAGCCTGTTAGGTATGGCCTTTATATAGTCTATCAATGCTGAGATATCCTTCACACTTTCAGGACTGTTGTATATTCCAGCAAACCCATCGATGGATCCGGGCCATTTTACAAAACAGGCACCCTAGCCACTGTGAAGGCCCTTATAAACCAACTGAAAAGTAGTATGGACCTAAGAGGACGAACTTTAAGTTCAGACAGACTATATACAAGCATAGCACTGTTTGAGTGGCTCCTGTCACAGAGTATTAATGCCTTAGGCACGATCGATGTGGGTAGAAAAGGTATACCTTTAGAGACAAAGAATATTTCTGGAAAACAAGATAAATTTTACAAGGTGTACTGGAAAAAAAAAAGAAGGAAAACTTTGCTTGAACTCCTTCATCAATCACACAGAGTAAAGGCACAAGGAACGTTTTGTTGCTTAACATGACATCACCCCCGTTGGCCATTACCAAAGACGACAGCCAAAAGACCAAAGGACACAATTTTACACTGTGAACACAACATCCCGAAGATGGAAACGCCTTCTCGTTTATCCTCGATACAGCTAGAGTAAATTCCCAGACAGTGTTCTCAATGAATACAAGCACAGACCCTCAACGCCTAAATTCTTTTACATTTGGGTGGGATTTAGATTAAATCTCTTTGTACTCCAGTATAGAGAAAGGTAGCGATCGTCAAGAATTTGCACAGCAATATTGTGGCGAAGATAAACATTATATTGGAATCTGAACCAGTTCCAGTGCTAGTAAGTAAACGAACTTCACACATACATCGCTGGGAAAATGAAACAATGCACCATGCATAGAGTCCGTATATGGTAGTGGGTTTTTAGCATCAGTTGGTAAACTCTCCTAGATCAAACATCAGTGTCAGCTATGCCAGAGTGCAACCTGCCCACAGCATATTGTTCATGTCTGTTGCACATGTCATAATGATACAACACACCCTGTATATTTTCATTTGGGTGACAGTGATATGTGTTTTCTTTTTTGTTGTTCTTCATAAGCCAAATGTTAATATTCTTCTTGAAATAACTGGCAGGCTGCAAATTTTTTACAAAATCAAATATTAATCGTAATTCTTTTGCTTGGCCTGGTGCTGTGCACTGTTAACAAAGACTAAAGGTCTGCAATGGTTTTTTTATATACAAGGAATTTTATTTATTTTTGTCTCCTGAAGACATAATATGATTACTGATGTTATTACTGTCTTTATTATTGTCACTTGCTATACTCATCTTAGACAAGCACTAAATGTCTGCAAATTTAGTTCTTTTGGTCTTCATATACTACTGATGGGATGTAATTATTATTATTATTACTGCTGTTGTTGGTAATATTAATAATAATAATTATTTATTATTAGTATTATGATGATGATATTTGTGTCCTTATATGTACAGGAAAATAATGTTTTGTTAATAAAGTTTACAACACATGACAGTAAAATTTTATTTTGAAATAAGTTTTCTCATTTTTTTTCTCCCCCTTGATATTTCAGTAAAATAATTTATGTAGTGTTAATCAGTACTCATTATATAAAAAACATGCTTTTTTACTGTATAAGGAGGTCTTTGAACAAAATTCAGTGATTGGATGTCACATTTTTTCTACTATACCAGCTGTACCTCAATATAAAACCATTATACTGCAAGTATTAACAATATGAGCGTCTATTTGAAATTCACTAATATAATGCGATAAAACACTGTACAGTACTCACTATATTTGTTCATATGGGGAAATAAAAAGTGAAAAAAGCATATAAACGTGATGAATAGGAGAGGTAATATTTAATTAAAAAAAAAAAAAAAAATCTTGTTCAAAAATAGTTATGCTGTGTTCTTTGGCCCTGCATTGTCAGAAAACCCCAATGTCCTCTTGTACCAAGTGGAATAACTCTGAAAGCACTAAAACCAGGATGTAACTAACAGCACCAGCATTTATAGGTTATATAAGGTTATTCACAATATAACTAAAAACCATATGAATAACATCTCATCTACTGATTTTATATATATATATATATATATATATATATATATATATATATATATATATATATATATATATTATATATATATATATGTGTGTGTGTATATATGTGTATATGTGTGTGTATGTATGTATGTATATATATATATATATATATATATATATATATATATATATATATATATTGTTCACAGTTTTGAGCTTGGTTGATCATGTATTATTCAATTTACGTAATTTTACGCGTCCCTGCAAACCAAGTTTTTACACGAGATGTGTCACTGAAGCCAAAAGTTAACCTCAAAGACAGTTTCGTTAATTAGCAAAGATAAAGTTAAACTTATTAACCTTAACAAAAGAATATTTGAGATGAATTTGATTTTAAACGCAACGGTTCTTCCAAATAGAACATTACAAGCACGCTTGAGGATACAAAAGCATCGAGATTAAACCTGATTTTTCTTACCTAAATCCTAGGTATTTTACTGGAATAAACATGGGGTTGAAGCTAACAATAAAATAATTTGACTTAATCTAGACTTTAAACATATTACCCTAAGTGGTGGCTGAAGAAGAAACAAAGAAAAATGTGAAATACAGAAAAGTACTAGTCAATCAACGGGCTTCAACAAGAATCGATGATAGATCGTGAACGGGCCGGTATTCAGTTTCTATTCAAACTTTGGGATGTTACAGGAGTCGATTCTGGCAGTCTTCCCAATCTCACTAATTAAGATAGACGGGAGAGAAAGTAAATAAAGAATAAAGAATATCGCTCGGGCACGCCGCGCGAAGAAGCACCTTATTGGTTCCGTGACTATTTGGGATCTCTCTCTGACTGACTCACCTGCGCCGTTCTTCCAGAGGAGGACCTATACCGGCCTCGGCAATCCGACCTTGACAAAGGCATCGCCGAATGCATAGAATAAAAGCTTTAAGGGCCACCATAACTGGGGTCATTGAGCGTAAACCCTCTCTGAAGGCTTAGGTCCCTAATGCCCCAACATATCCTTTGTTTACAAACTTTCCAGCCTATCTGCGCCATTTGTCTAAAAGCGGTGATTGTTATTTTAAATTGCCTACCCCTACCGGGCGGGCAGATGTTTCTGTCGAGGGTCAATTGGCAAACATATTCCTACACCTAACTACATCGAAAAGGGGAACAGCAGTACATTTATAAAAGCTCCCTTAAGAGGGCCTTCTCCCTTTCTGGCGTGAAGGTCTTTACTAAGCAAGCTGTTCGCCTCTCAGGTTACTCTCCTTCCTGAGCAGATTAGTCCTGGTGAGCCTAAGTCAACTACAGCAGAAACCTAACCCTAAACTAGGATATGAGCTATATTCACTCTTTACCAATTCTAGCAGTACTGAAGGTGCTCACGGTTATTATAGGCTACCTCCTACAATCATGATGTTTTAGACTAGCCTAGTGGTGCAAGTCTAAAATTCCCTTGCCTAAATATCCAAACCAGAACACAATAAAATACCAATATAAGAGTTAATATTCTAACTAAATTCAACATGGTTTATGTTTAATACAATTAAAAGTTACTAGTTAATTCAGGAGGGTTGTCTGGATTTGATAAATGGGTGCCTCACTGAGGTCTTAACACACATGCGTGCCACGAGCATCATGGCTCGCTTCACAATAGTTAATAATCGCTGACCTAATTAGTTATGCTAATCTTACATGATTTCGGCTCGGTGGTAAGTGGAAGGAACAAGGTTATAGAATTGATGTACCGTACTTTAAGGTGGCCTGAGGCTAGGCAATAAATAAAAGGAAGAGATCACACTGGCTACCTGATTTGGGCAAGGGGCCAGGATCACTCTTAGATGTTAGGTTTCATCACTAGTGCCAGGATGAGCGTATAGCCTCGGCAACTGCTGGCTCTCTTCGCCCCTTCTTCTTCTTCTAATTTCTCCAAGGCCTATCATAGCCATATCTAGCAGGTGATAGAGCAACGACTCGGGACAGGCCAGAAGGGCTAGCGGCGATAGTCAGGGAGCAACTGCAAAGCTGCGGGAGGACTCCTACTCCGGCAACCGGATGGAGCGATATATACTTCTATCCGAGGATGCCAGTTCCTGGTCTTCAAGGGAGGGGTACCATTTCTCCTCCAGGGGTTTGATCCCTTGAGTCAAATTTTGAAGAAGAAGGTCCGGTGCTGGAGGCTCTCCAGTCGCAATGATCAACTTTTGGGGAATCCTAAATCTCCCGGAGGAGGATTCGTGTCGTCATTTGGACCCGGCATAGGGGCCTTTTCCATTGGTAGCAATCAACGTCCGGACGGACGGGTCTCGGCACTGCTCAGTGCTCGCAAGTGGCACTGGCAGCAGTTGGGAGGTCAGGCATGCCTGATGAGGGGGGTCCCGAGGTGCACTACCTCGTTTCGACTTGGCAGGGTTGGCTGCGCAGAGATTCCTGCCCCAGTTCCATTCCATCGCCTTAGCTCTGGGTGAGTTTTGTCAGTCCGCTGGGCGCGGCTTGCTTGGGCAGCCCTCCCACTTTGTGGAGGGTCTGCCCTTTGGCACGCCCTGCAGCGGCTCTCCTCCTGAATCTCTCTTCGCGAGGGAGAAGACCATCTTCCACGCCAGCACCGTGGGGCTAGGCCTGGAATAGTTTGTTGTGCCCCTTCCGCGGACCACTTTGTGGGGCGGAAAGGTGGCTAGGCCACGTCATGGTTGAGAGTTTTAACTGGGGCCTCTGGGAGGAGGTAACGTGGCTGTTCCCCCGTTGGTCCGGGTTTCGCAGAGAAGATCCCGACCTCTAACAAGAAGGCCACTCCGGGCGCCTTCAACCTACCACGCCGAGGCGGTGGGGTATCGTTCCCCAAGGTGTCATAACCTGGAGTTGGACAGTAGGAACGGTGATGGTGTGGCTCCTATCCACTTCATTTTCCATCAATTTCTTCACAACCACAGCACCCCCTGGCACTTGGGCCCTAGTGATCAGGCTAATGTTGCCATAGTGTCTTCCTGTGACCGGGAGGGTCACGGGCAGGCTAGTGCTCTGAAGAGGGGCCACCGAGATGAACTGGGGCTTCCAGTCTCTCGGGTAAAGGCCTCCGGTGCGTGACCAGCAGCAGAAAATGAAGTGCTGATTAGGTTGACAAATTTGGTGGGTGGGGACATGATGTGGACAGGCCGGAGATCCAGCATTGTAGTGGCTAAGCAGCCCACAGGATCTGCACGGGCCTTTGGATGGGCTCGTGGCCTGCAGTAACTGTTGGAGGAGAGGGCTGGAGCAGGTGAATCGGGAGCGAGTTCTGGCTGGTAGGGTTAGGCTGTTATTGCGTGCGAACCTTTGTATCGGGCACTCAGCTTCAGCATGGCCCCCTTCTGCAATAGTTGCACAGGGTCTTGCTAGGCAGTCCATTCTTCGGGCGAGTGAGTTTTTAGAGGTAGGCCGGAGGGATGATTCGCTTCTGAGAGGTGCTATGTCGACTGATTGAAGGTTTCACGAATCAGCCATGCCAAGCTTCCATAAGTGTGGAGGGCTGTTTAATCATATACTGCAAGGGCCCTTTTACATTGGAAAAAGGTCTTCTAGCATGGTCCCATTGAAGAGATCCTCAAACGCTGTCAGGCCGAGGAGTTCGAATCCAGCGTACCATTGACTGGGTTTTGTGACATGCCCATTCCGTTTTAGACCAGCCGACTTCCTTGGCAAGACTCGGAACCGTTGTCTCCATTTTTCTGGGGTTATCTCAAGGCCTTGTAATGACTTGGCGAACTTCCGCCATGTTGCCTCTGGGCTCTTCTCCAGTGAGCTGCCGCTGCCTTTGGCTTTTCCCTCCATGGCCCAGCTAGGCATTAAGGCTTCTCCGTTTCCGATTTGCTTCGTTCTATCGAAAGTTTTGCATTATCTCCTCCAGCCATGTTCTGGCTGTCAGTCCACTTGGGGACTAGAGAGAATTGATGCTCGAAATTGAGCCGCGTTGATGCAGCAGGTGTAGGACTGGGATGGCTTGATGGCCTAGCCATAGCTTCTGCATTCTCCATTTCGCCTCTCAAGCTCGAGCTCCTTCTCCTGATAGGGCTAACTCAGTCCTGCAGGCCAACTCATGCTGCCCTTCTTTCTTCTCTTTCCTCTTCATACTGCCTTTGCAAACTCGTTGTGATACTTCCTCTGCTCAGTCTTTCTTCCCCTCCCGCTTGGCGCCGTCCACCTCATTCCTAACCCAGGTAGTAGTCCCGAGCCGGTGAGACCTGGCCACGATCCCCAGCCCCAGGAAAGTTTTATAATGCTCTGCTGCCATGGTTCTGTGGGGGAAGGGGCGTCTAACCGGTCGACTGGGACTCATCGTCCCAGCGAGGAAGTGTCTCTTCAATGACGGGCACCAATTTCAAATTCATCGTGGCACTGTAGTTTCGTGTGCCGTACAGGTCACACTGGTGGCACTTCAGTCGTCCCTAGGCACTGGTGCAGGTTAAGTTCCAGACCAACTTTCTCTTCTGTGTTCCCTTTTGGTTTGTTTTCATTTATTTCTCTGGATTCTTGCTTGGTGGCATTCATGGTGCCAATGTGTTCTAGGGACCCTCTACTGGAGTCCAACTAGGCTATATGGGAGGAAAGGCACTCTACACCCCCCAGAGTGCAACAATCGAATGAGAGAAAAGGGAAGGTAAAAGAGAGAGATTTATCGTCCCCAATCAGCCCGCTCCAGTGATGAGTGCTGCAAATTATTGGCTAATTCATCGGAATAAAGTGAATTTGGGTTTTTTTTTCTTAAGATCCTCAGGAGTGGCTGGTCCCAGTACTGGCCCATCTTTTTCAGAGGGTGAAAACTACTGTTGGCTTTTGGTCTGGATAGCAGGCCTCACTGCAGTGAACCTAGACAATCACTGTATTGTAATTACTCTTCAACTTGTCCTCATCTATTGTGGACAGAGGTGTTTTCTTTTAATTGGTTTAAGTATTCCCGAATAATTAGCCTAGTGTCTCTTGCTCTTTCTTTGAAGAGGGTTCATTCTTAGAATCTTACTTGAATGACGAGAGAGAGAGAGAGAGAGAGAGAGAGAGAGAGAGAGAGAGAGAGAGAGAGAGAGAGAGAGAGAGATTTTCAATCAGCCGCATTTCTTGCTGGAGAACATGTAAACAAAGATTTTATACATGCACAATGGCATGGATCTTAATAAAATGATATAGATGCAGAGTCTTGGCTTCAGGAGGGATTACTTTATTATCTTAATTTTCCGAGCCACGTGACAAAAGTTTATCGGAAATTTTAAATTTTCTTTATATGATTTTTATAGTAGGTATTCAAATAGGAACTTGTGGTATTACTCCTAACTAAGGCCTATCTTTCCCTGCCTAAATTATCTTTTGGGTTTTTCCTAGCTAAGATATTAGGAGGTGGGGTTCCGAGAAAAGGAAAAAAAAATATACGCCCCAAGAGTGGCGGGAGCAGAGTCGAGGTCACAATAACAAGGCCTGTCCTGAGATGGCGGCCAAGGTCCCCTTAGGCCTAAATTTCAAAACAACCTCGGCCTGCTAAGGAAACCCTAAAATGGCCACGTTCTCTCACAAACAGTTCGAACAATTTCAAAACAACTGGGCGGTATTTTTTTTTTGCACAAATTCAAACAACGAAACAAATGCAGGTATCCAGATTTTACTTTAAATATATACCAATCATGCATAGCGTTTTCACGCTACGGATGGAAAACTAAATTACCAAACAATTTTGTCTTTTGTTATCGTTCTCACGGACATTAAACAAAGAATGAAAAGAGAAATGCTAGCTTGCCTCGCCGTAAATTTACGTTGTTGCACGGCCCCTTTTATTGTAAAATTACTATTTCAGTTCGCTTGCTACTTCACTGACACACGGTTTTGAATGATTCGCTATATGCAAACAATAACGAATCCGGAATTGCCGGCCGCGGTGGTATATTACTTTGTGTACATGAACTGGGCTCCAGCGATTCCCGCCTTTGAATTGCGTTAGTGAACGACTTGACTCACGGTCCGAAACACGGTAATGTCCTTGTCTTGGACGTTATAAATTATGACTCTCTGCTCTCGACGCACCCTTTCCCACGCTAATTCTCGCTACACTTGTTATTATAACTATCCTCTTTACTGCTTATTATTATGCCTTCGTTCCTTGTTTGGAAGAATGAAATGGAGTCGATATCTGACTTTTATATTTTTTTTTGGAATTAATGTAATTTTAATTTCCTTTTCTCCAGATTCTTTCTCTAAAATGTACTTTAGATTCTACGCAAGGTCGCGCCAATGTTACGTGTGAGGAGCTTGGTTGATCATGTATTATTCAATTTACGTAATTTTTACGGCCCTGCAAACCAAGATTACACGAACCTGTCACTTGAAGCCAAAAGTTAACCTCAAAGACAGACGTTAATTAGCCAAAGGTCGCCAGTTAAGGGTTATTAACCTTAACAAAGAATATTTGAGATGAATTTGATTTTAAACCATACAGTTCTTCCAAAACATTCGGACGCTGAGGCATACAAAAGCATCGAGATTTAACCTGATTTTGCTTACCCTAAATCCTAGGTATTTTACTGGAATAATGGGGTTGAAGCTAACAATAAAATAATTTGACTTAATCTAGACTTCAGTAACACATATACCTAAGTGGTGGCTGAAGGAAGAAAACAAAGAAAAAATGTGAAATACAGAAAAGTACTAGTCAATCAACGGCTTCAACAAGAATCGGACTTACCGTGGAACGTCGATTCTCTCTGCAAACGGGGACCTCCAGGAGTCGATTCTGGCAGTCTTCTGGGCAATTCACTAATTAAGATAGATCGTAGGAGAGAAAGTAAATAAAGAATAAAGAATATCGTTCGGTCACGCACGCAGCGTCACCCTGGTTCCGTGATCGCTGGGATCTCTCTCTCTGACTGACTCGACAGCGCCAGTTTCTTCCAGAGGAGGACCTATACCGCCCGGGCAATCCGACCTTGACAAGGCATCGCCGAATGCATAGAATAAAGCTTAAGGGCCACCATAACTAGGGGTCATTGAGCGTAAACCCTCTCTGAGGCTTAGGTCCCTAATGCCCTAACATATTTTGTTTACAAACTTTCCAGCCTATCATCCGCTCATTTGTCTAAGGCGGTGATTGTTATTTTAAATTGCCTACCTACCGGCGGGGGCAGAGATGTTCTCTGTCGAGGTCAATTGGCCTAATATTCCTACACCTAACTACATCGAGGCAGTAAGAACAGCAGTAATATTTATAAAAATATATATATATATATAATATGAATGTCTTTTCCTGTAATACTAGTGTAATATGAATATAAGAAGGCCCTAAAACACCATTTAAACGTTGAAACCATACATTTCGGGCACTTGCTTCTGTGCCCCTGTTCACTGGTAGAATATGGACAGATGAAATTTTTACAAGAGTATATATACAAAACATAAAGGTGTGGCGTTAAGTCTCCGATGGTATGGAGTGACCGTTTCCTAAGAAAGAGGAGAATGACCACTTCCTAGTGGTTTTTGGCCTCATTAGCTCCGTTTGGCTTTGGATCTGAGGTCGCCTTTCCTGGGCCATCTCCTTCAGTAGCGGTCTTTAGGATTGAGTTATTCCGATGTCGTCCGATTTCCAATGTCCTCCTGACAGGTTCATATTGTTGGTTTGATTGATGATAGCAGATTCCAGCATCTTTCTTTTGTACGGACAGCTACTTTGAAAAGCAACTCTGCCCCACTCCAGTTTATGACGTCCTGTATTTCTGATATGTAGGAAAATCCCCAAACTCTCCGGCGTAACATACTAATCTTTTGTGCTCTGTTATTCTTCTTTGGGAAAGTGATCTACCTGTCTCGCTTAGACGAAATGTCCTTGACAATTGCTACACGGTATCTTGTAAACCCGGCTTCTTCCCCTTTGTTATTTAAGCATACGTTAATGAGCTTAACTCCCTGGATTTGGGATAATGGAAAATGAAGGGATTGTCAGACCTGAGTTGTTCGGTGGCTTTTTGATGTTTTCCTTGGAAGCTTTATTTTGTTGTTGAAATCTATTTGTCTGTTGTGAGTGGGACCTCTATAGTATATTTTATTAAACTTTGTTAATAGCCCTCGATAATGTGTGGTGGATAGAGCAGTTAGCGTTTGGGTGTTGAGGCGTGTTGAATTCTTTATCTAGGTACTCATTTGAACATATATGGTTTCAACGTTTAAATAGTGTTTTATGGGCCTTCTTATATATATATATATATATATATATATATATATATATATATATATATATATATATATATATAAAATATATGTATATATGTATGTATGTATGTATATATATATATATATATATATATATATATATATATATATATATATATATATATATATATATATATATATATATATATATATATATATATATATGTATGTATGTATATATATATATATATATATATATATATATATATATATATATATATATATATATATATATATATATATATATATATATATATTATATATTATATATTATATATATTATATAATATATATATATATATATATATATATTATATATATATTTATATATATATTTATATATATATTTATATATATATATATATATATATATATATATATATATATATATATATATATATATATATATATATAATATATAATATATAATATATAATATATATATAATATATATACATACATATATACATCATGTGTATATATTTATTCACCATTTACTTTTGGCATGAACAGAAACTGCTGGAGAGTAAAACAGCTATAGTCTATTCCATTCCATTTGTCGCCTCACCAACACAGGTTTTAGTGAGATGTGGCATACGCATAGCTATCTCGTGTTCGGCTACAATCGTTTCCGATATCTTAGGCTTACAGTGATAAAGATGCAAACTACTTCAGTAATATATCTGAATGCTTATATTTAGAAAGAACCTTCTCTTTCAATAATAAAACAATACAAGAACACAAAAGACGAGCTTGTATGACGTATCAAATAGTCTACGCAAATCAAACAAACAATGGTCTTTCAGTAACCCATGTCTCACTGTCAGTAGGTAGAAAGACATCTGATTCTGTAAAAGGGTAAAAGGTATTTTAATTATTTCTGACACAAATTACGTGAGTAGTGTTCAATATTCGAAATGCCCGAATACTGTTGTCTATGAGGCATGAAGCTTTCGGAAGGTGAAAGGAACCACCACTGCAACATGGATGGAAGGCGATGCATGACCGTTTTATATCCAGTTTTCTATTCAGAATACTCTGCATCCGTGTAACCTTTTTGAACTTACAAATTTATAATAGCCCTGGGTATCTTACAAGAATTTCAGTAGTGTTTATAATTGTAACTTATCAAGGAAACGTTTGAATCAATTTTGCGTATTGATGACATATATATACATGACATAAAAGGCTAGCCTACACTTTTTTTTTTTAAAGTAAGGCACTGGAAAGACTCTTAGATAGAATGAATAATAGTTACAATAAGAAAGTTTTTTGATTACTTTGAAATGAAAATGTTCCTAAAAGGACAGTAAAATTAAATATCTGGTATTGGTCTATCGTTCGTTTGTCGATGCTCCAAGTTCTAGTGGTTAGCATATTTCAAGGTTGTTTTTCCAGTTTATGGACATACATATAACTTTGCTATCATAATACAGTTATTTTTATGTTGATGCAATGAAATCTACAAGGAGTAAAGTTTGAATGATAATGAAATTTTTTTATCTGAACAGTTTGTGGACATAGGTCTACCTGTAGTGTGGGCTATACTGGGGAGAAAAAAAAAATTTGAAAGCTGCATCCTTCGTTTGCACTTGATATGAGTACACTGATACAAACTGTCAAGCTCATCTTTCTTGTGCTTGTAAGGGTATATTATTGATGCAAATCAGCTTGTTTAGAAAGTGTGAAGCTTCTTGTGTATGTAAACATTCAAAGGTTCCTAAAGAAATAGTCTGAGCTAAACATGCGCAGTGTTACATTGTCACCCATGGGTGGACTGACGATGAGCTGTGGCAAATGATAGCACATTCGTTTCCCAAGCATTTCCACTGTGATCGTTAGTGGAATGGAATATAGAATTTAGGCCAAAGACCAAACACTGTGACCAAAGAGGTCATTCAGTACTGAAAGGGAAATTGAGAGTAGACAGGCTTGAAAGGTATATCAAAAGGAAAACCTCGCAATTGTACTATGATCGTTGGTACCGAGTCGACCAGCGCCGTCAGTTTCAAAGGAAGTTCATGCAGTACGACATTTGGGCAACTTTCAAAGTCATTATATTAACACTCGGTTACCACTCACGATGTATCGATAGTAAATCTATGGTTTGCATCGTGGTATTTGAAAAATCTGAACACTTGCACCAGATAGGGTTAAGGCAGCAACCAAAGCCAAGTACAGATCATCAACACAGGTTTTCAACTATAATATTACTGCATATCCAGTTAATATTTTGGTAAAGGAGACGTTATTCTGGAGTGTGCACACATCCACTGTAAGTTCTTCATCCAAGCTTTTGATTAATGCAAAGCTATCTCTGGTAAAGTTGAATATAGTTCTCACAAAATTTCAAGCTGTGCTAGGTGTACTAGAATTCTCAAATCCAGAGGGTCCAGGTGGGGGAGTCTAAGAAGACAAACTCATCAAGGGTTTGGCAGGTAGGGAACAACAACAAGATATATTAAGAAAGGGAGTATCAATGGAAGAAATCAATCAAGAAGTAATAACAGGACAGTACTCAGCAGCTGGAAAAGCTCAAGGGGCAACGAAGGAAAAGAATTTCTACTGGAATCAAAATCTGAGGGACGATATTGGTGGGACACTTCAACATGAGAGAAAATGTTGCAATGTACTGGGGAATGGCAAGGACACTCATGACTGCATCTCAGGGAGCAAGAGTGGTCACATACTCACTAGACATTTGGCAGTCTGAGTTAAATGAAACCTGGGTGAATAGATGAGAATGGGCAGTGATCTCAATGTGTGGTTTCTGAGGAAGAAATGTGACAACAGCATTTCGGAATGCTCCTCAGATCTGGGCCAAAACTCTAACCCCTGACTAAAACACATTGGGATACAAGTAGTCCCTGGTTAACGGTGGGGGTTCCAGTCCTGGCTGAGCGCTGCCAACGGAAAATCGCCGCTAATAGCACTAATAACCTGCTCAACAGCGCCGTTAACCAGATATCAGCTCTGCTAACCAGAGATCAGCACTGCTAACTGGAGATCGGTGCCAAAAATCCAGTTAACGGCATCACTAAACAAGCATCGTAAAACTGGATTGCCATTAACCAAAACTTTGACCATCAGTGATCAAAGGGGAGAACTGGTGTGAACACTTACTCCTGACAGCCTAACTACAGACTAAGGGCTGCTAGCAATGGTTGCAGGCGCAATGGCAGCTCTCACGACTGAACACGATTGGCTATCTGGCTCAGACGAGCTGCTAGAATAACAAGGTCAAGCACAAGATCTAGACTTACTGAAGATACAGACCTACCATAACTGTCCTTATGCAACTGCAATCTAAATCTGTCCATGGAGGACTGAAAGCAAAGGCAGGAGACAGAGGGCACAGTCCTTGAACATCTTGGTATGTTAGTCCTCGTCTGGAAACAACGGGACTACCAGGCCAGTCGGTAGTATCGCTGAGGTGACAGGCAAGGCTGTATCCACAGTGGCCAAAGGAACGAGAGGACACTGTCCCTGCCAAAGCAGTGGATACATTCGATGCAAAAGACTCACTCTGTTACACAAAATTCAATACTAGATTTAACCGAGTCAATATCTAATTGCTTTAAATCTAGCCTACATCCCTGAGCTGACATTTAGATCTATATCCACTAGAGAAGCAACTATAGACTTAACTCTATCTTTTTGACCAAGTGTTAATTCTAAAGAAAACCTAGATTCAAGAATGTTCTGTTTGCTCTCGACTAAGTCTATCCTCTTCTAATTCGGCAATTATCATCTCCATCTCTTCCAGAGACCAATCCTTGCAATGATCACAAAAGTTTGTCTGACTCACAATTTACCTCTTGATGATCCAGTACGTAAATTAACCCAAACTGGTCTTGCAACTACTTAACTTAAAAAGATAAAAGATTGTGATAGGGAAGATTGAGAAAAGGAATCCATATTGCCAAATACAGACCAGAATCCAGATATTACATTCGTTAATCAAGAAAACCAAATTTCAGAGCACTTGTCTACACATCCATCCATATTCGCCAACTAGAGAAGAGTGACAACCAAAATATTAGCTATCAGAGCATTTGTTAACAAGTGCTTCAATTTTAACACTTATCAAACCCATGCCAAGTAGCAGCAGATAAAGCTAATGATAAGAGGGTAAGTGTCACCTCAAAAATTGATTATTTGGACACTTATCTACTGTTAAAGATACCTTATATCTCTGTGCTGATAGGCAAGTCAGCATTCAAATAAAAGATTGAATGGCTGCCCGGATAACTGTCCAGTACACCAAATGTCTTAGATCTTGTCAGAATTCTTCTTGACAGCCCACTAAGTTGTGAGGAGGCTGGGTGGGGTCTTCTTTAAACGGTACAAAAGTATACAAATAATAAATTTCATAATGGAAATTTATATTATTTGTGATGGATTTTACCTACTGTTAAAGATAGCTGATTCCCACTTTGAGAAGAGGATGGTGGGCAGTAAAGCTAAACAAAATTCGTTCAGCCAACTGAGCTAAAGATTTCTTGCATGAAACCCAAAACACCCTTCCCCCGATCTGGAATCCTTTCTGGATTACAATGACACCAGAAGTTGGATTCCATAGGGGGAGGAAGGTTCTCATATGTGTGTAGCAAAGAGCAGCCTTGCAGAGAAAACTGCTTCAGTTCAGCCAAAATGAAAATGAAGCAGCTTGAGGGGACCCCTGTGCCTGGGCCGAAAGCTCTATAAAACAGCAGTCAACTTAAAACAAATACCTTTATGATATAAAGGTACACTCCTATACAATATATGTACCTGCATGCTCCAGAAAATATCAAAACCCAGGATTTAAAACAAAGAGCCTAACAAATTGCTCTTTCTTCAGCTCTGGAAAAACTTTACCTGCTACCAGTAGCAGACTAAGGGCTTTATTGTTTTCAGATGTGATTCTGCATACTTAGGTAATGAGTGGCATAAACCAAATTGCATTTCTACTTTGCTGCATTAATCCTATCCTCACCCAACAAAATTGTCATAAAACTTAAATAAAGGTAAAGGTATGGAGCTAGTTCTCATGTGATAGCCTAATCAAATACGTCACAGAGAAACTCGAGTTCTTTGACCAAAGACATTCTAGGTTTCTAAAACCACAAAACAAGCTAATTTTGCCTCTTCCAGGCTTAACCTTTGAAAAAGATATTACAGGTTTTCTAAAACCACAAAATCAGTGAAAATGAATGGCACATAATGCACAGGGAATAAATTATGCTAATTCTAAAGGGGTAGCTTGGAAGAATGATGCCTTGTGGGATGAGAGCTTGGTCTAGGCATGCAGAGTAAGGCCTCTTATACAAGACCCTGCAGGTACAACTAAACAGTTATTTACATAGAATAGGACCACTCATGATCAGTAAGTGTACAGTATAATGAATAAAATTGTATTCTTACTTACCTAACTTCATCCACAAATGGAAGCAAGGCAACTCCCTGCCATGCAAATTTTTTGCCATTGAGATCAATCTTGAAATCTTCAGGGTAGAAATCAATAATATTGGAATCTGCTTTAATCATGAGTTCTCCCCAAGGTTCAGGTACATGTGATCTACTAGCAGCTGGGAAAACACCCATAAGTTGTTCTAATGGGTTGAAAGGCTCTCCTTTATCAAAGTTTACATTCGCATTAGCACAGTTAACAAAGTCTGAAGCGAATGGTGCATAATGATAAGGAAAGTACCAATTCCATGAAACGCAACCCTGATAATAGTACCTGAAAGTCAAAAAGAAAATGAGATTACCAATAATTTCAATATACTACTTACTCATATTTACAAAAATCTTTATGCTATACTTTCTTCAGCTTTAAAATTTCCAATGATGCAACACTTTCTTTCACACTGAACACCCAAATTCATGAATCTGCTAAAGACTTAAAGGAATACTAGACACAAGTTTCCCATTAAAAATAGTCATTTGCAAAATTCACTCGTGACACAAACCTTTGGCTAATAATGTATGTGGCAACCATAGACTAAACTTTCAAAATCCTGTGTACTAATATGATTACTGTTACAGTAAAATCCCTCACAACCAGAGCCTTTGGGATCAAGGGTTGTTTGTTATTTGCAGGTTGAAAATCCTTCTAAATTGCCATACCTGTATTCTGAACAGCCATTTCATTATTCCTTACCAATAAACAAAATCCATTTTCCAAAGTTTTATTATAAAAAAATTCCTAACATCTTAAACCAAACATCCACTGCTCATCTAACTCCAACAGCAGTGTGAAGAGGGCTTAAATCCAAACAGTTCATCAATGCAGTAGACAACAAATGTACAAACTCAGTTTTTTTGCTCCCTCTCATTCTGTCTGATTTTTTTCAGAAAGAATTTGCTTTTTGCTTTCCTTCTTTCTATGAAAATTCTTTTTTTATGAAGAATATCTCCTCTCTCTCTCTCTATCTCAAAAATCTTTTATTATAAAGAAGAACCAAAAAGAGAAAGAGAAGGGCCAGCAAGTGCATAGTTTACCTCAATGTGATACACACATACACATACACCCTCATGATTGAAAACTCACAGTAGATGCACATGACTTCAGTGTATAAGCGAACCCTACTGGAAAATGGTAGGCAGAAGTTCAGTACCAAGCACTTTCACGTTTATTAACGCATCGTCTGGACACAAATGAGACACAGATGAAAAGGTTACAAAGTAAACAAAAAGAACAAGCATACCAGATGGTCAATTAACAAAGGGTAATAAACAAAAAGATATTCCAGGATAATCTGGGATCAAGTAGTCACAAACTAAAACCAAAGACCTAACTACAAGAGATGCGAAAGTTTAGCTATACAAAATCCAAAAACATGTACAAAATTAAATACCAGATGGTTAATTGCCTAGGGGTAATAAACAAAAGGGTAATCCAAGAAAAGTACTTAGGTCTATGGTTTTAGTTTGTGACTACTTGATCCCAAATTATCTTTCTGCTTATTACCCTTTGACAACTGACCATCTGGTATTCTTGTTCTTTTTGTTTGCTTTGTAAACTTTTCATCTGTGTCTCATTTGTGCCCAGACGATGCATTAATAAACATGAAAGCGATTGGTACTGAACTTCTGCCTGTCATTTTCCTGTGGGATTTGCTTATATACCCTTATACATAAACAAAAAATATATTTATATTACACTATATTGTTGTATTAAGTACATTACTATACTGAATACTGTAGTACAAATGTCAATAAGGATGGGGGGGGGGAGAGAAGCAGAGTATGTATGTAGTTTACTCAAATAAAATACATAATGTACATATACTGGCAGGTTAGGTTTACCGTAACAAAAACACAATTACCCACAAAATTTCAATTGGACACTGAAAATCTTATCCTAACTCACAAACTGTTAAACAATTTAACCTACATTTTTTTATTTTTATTTTTGCAAATTCAAGCACTCATAAATTCAATGTCACAGTTGAAGTTATCTATCACAGATGTGGGAGATGGAAGGGTTTGAGAGGGGGAAGACTCTGCATAGCGAAGTACCTCAATCTACACACATAGATGATGAGCAACAGAACTAGAAGATTAGCATTAAGCCTACTGTAGATCTGTTTGTATGCTTAAAAATGTATATAAAAAATGCTGTCCATGGAAAGGCAAAGGAGCAAATGTATTTACCATTCCTTTACAAAGAATTAAATGTTCTTTCTCTCTAGCTGCCTGTTTCTGTAGATAATTCTTGATTTACTGGCATTTTGAAGAAAAATATGCTGATTGCTTGTGAGTGCTAGTTATTTACATACTGGATACAAGGGATTTTCCTGTATGAAGTAGTTTAACCAGATCAAAAACGCAAGAATCATAGGGTTCAGATGCCAAGTTTTTTCTAACCAAGGGAAGAAAATTTCAACATGATGAGGACAAACATTCTTTGGAAAAATGGCTAGCTGAAAATAATGAATACAGAAGTAGTGCACAAAACTTAATGGCCCATGATAAAAATAGTCACCTATTTAAGCTTCAGCATGTAAATAATACAAAAATTGAGGTCCATAATTAAATAACAGAAGTAGTTGAACTCTAAGTTCCATTGTATTTTCCAAAAACTTTAATATTATAAAGTTTATTTTCAGCAACTGAAGCATTTTCAGGGCATGATGTCAATCAGTAGCTAACAAGTATGACTTTAATAATAATTATAACAGGATTCATGTTTTAATTTGATCTGGAGCACAGACACCACCCTACTTATGAATATTCAACTTGCAAACATTCCAAAGCACACACAGGATCACCCATTAAAATTGTGTTCTGAGCACTCCTTTTTGACAACCTTAAGTTCCAATTTTGTTTTCCACACCTATTCTCCTCATAGAGTACTGTATGTACTGTGTATTGTGTTTTAGGATGAAAAGACATTCAGTACTGTATTGACTTTACATCATACCATACTTAAATAGGCATGAGGAGTACGGTAACCGACTTACACACGATTCAGCATACAAACGGCCATCCAAAATGTAACTCATTTGCAAGTAGGGCGATGTCTATCCCTACAAATGTAAGGATCACCCAAATGGTGATACATACATCAAACTACAAATGGTTTACTCGTCAATTTTTTCTAACTTTTCAAAATCATTTGTAGTGCATCTTATTAACAAACAGGGATCATCAAACCCATGGCAACATATTACAATAAAAGGAAGGGTAATCCTTTATTATGACTATCACAAAGCTAAAGACTGATAATGAAAAAGTAACAATAAAAAACCTTACAAAATGGTAGAAAGTCTGTTAATAAAAAAAATTAAGAATACACAATAAAACAAGTACTTACTTTAAAACCCAGCAGAGACCACGGGCATACTCATCAGCAACACGTCTTCTGAACTCTAAGTTCTCAGCAGTAACTTCAAATTTACTTTCATAATACCTATCCTTGAAACCATCTTCATAAAGTCTAACTTCATCATGATTTTCCTCCTCCTCTTCTTCACCATCAACATCACTGTGACCTCGTTTTATGCCACGCCTGCAAGTATATAAAAATTAAGAGAAAAATTTAAGTGCTATTCAATAACAAAGTTCCCTAATGCACAAGTTATAGCTGAACACACTGTGAACAAAGGATTTGTAGTTCCATATTCCTGAACTTACTGCAAGAATTCAGAGAAAAAATAAATGTTGGAGGGTGGTTTGATGGTACATGGTCCAAACATGAAAAAAGTGACAGTGAAGACAGGGAAAAACGTGAAGGTTTCCAGGGTTGGAAACATAAATGGGTAGTGCTAGATTATTTAAATGAAAGGGTACTTATTACAGAAGAAATATTATATATATTAGGCATGTCCTGGACTTAGGTATAAAGTAGTGTCACTACACCACTGAACAGAGTTCGTGCTTATAGAAAGGTATAGATTAACTGGATTTTATTATATAGATTACAGCTTCATAAAAATTTACAATTGGACACACTGAATATACTGATAATTCTAGCAAAATTGTTTTTAGAGACAGATGTCCAATAATAGTCACTAACTGTTGATTGCAATTTGGGCATTCATACAAAATACAACCCTTCTCTCAACTGCACTAATAGGTTAAATGAGGGGAAGGTAAAAGTGCAAAATGCACTTAACCCTTAAACACCGAGCCTCTATTTACAAAGTGTCTGTCGTATGCCGGCGGCGTTCGGGAGTTAGCGCCAAACCGGAAAAAAAGTTTTTTTCAAAAAATCACAGCACGCTTAGTTTTTAATATTAAGAGTTCATTTTTGGCTCCTTTTTTTGTCATTGCCTGAAGTTTAGTATGCAACCATCAAAAATGAAAAAAATATCATTATCATATATAAATATTGAAATATATGACAGCACGAAAAAAAAGTCATATATAATTGTATACAAATCATGCTGTTAGCAAAACGGTTAAAGCTAACGAGTTTTTTTTTTCTTTGTATTGTACACTAAATTGCGATGATTTTGGTATATAACAAATTGGTAAAACGATCAAAGCAACACGGAGAAAATATTATCACAAAATGATGCATGAATAAAAAGTTTTTTTAAAAAATTCACCATAAATCGAAATTTTAGCCCTTCTTTGGCTGAGTCGGTTGAGCTTCGGACTGTCACTCGATGGGCCAGAGTTCAGTTCCCCCCGCCGCTGATGAAGAGTTAGAGGAATTTATTTCTGGTGATAGAAATTCATTTCTCGCTAAAATGTAGTTCGGATTCCACAATAAGCTGTTTTGTAAAACGATCAAAGCAACACAGAGAAAACTATTATCACAAAATGATGCATGAATTCGTAACGCGCGGACGTAATTTTTTTTTTTTTCCTGAAAAAATTCACCATAAATCGAAATATTAGCCCTTCTTTGGCTGAGTCGGTTGAGCTTCGGACTGTCACTCGATGGGCCGGAGTTCAGTTCCCCCGGCCAGCTGATGAAGAGTTAAAGGAATTTATTTCTGATAGAAATTCATTTCTCGCTATAATGTGGTTCGGATTCTACAATAAGCTGTAGGTCCCGTTGCTAAGTAACCAATTGGTTCTTAGCCACGTAAAATAAGTCTAATCCTTCGGGCCAGCCCCAGGAGAGCTGTTAATCAGCTCAGTGGTCTGGTAAAACTAAAGTACACTTAACTTAAATCGAAATATTGTGCTAGAGACTTCCCGTTTGTTGCAAAATGAAGGTAATTGACTGAATATTACTACAATGTAAGAGTTTTTGCTTACAATTGCAGTTTTCGACAATTTCGGTCGAGATAAAGTTGACCGAAGGTCGAATTTTTTCTATTTATCGTGATTTATATGAAAATATTTCAAAACTGATAAAAGCTACAACCATGAGTTATTTTTGTTGTATTCTACAAGAAATTGCGCACATTTCCATATATAAAACTTTATGTAACGACTAATATAAAACGGTGCAAACATTACGACAAAGTGACGAAAGAATTTTTGAGATGTTCGGTCGAAGTTACCACATGGACTTAAGGAAAAGTTTTTTCAAAAATTCACCATAAATCGAAATATTGTGCTACAGACTTCCAGTTTGTTGAAAATGAAGGTAAATGATTGAATATTACTAGAATGTAAGAGTTTTAGCTTACAATTGCATTTTTCGACAATTTCAGTCGAGTTAAAGTTGACTGAAGGTTGAAATATTGGCACTTATCGTGATTTATATGAAAATATTTCAAAACTGATAAAAGCTACAACCATGAGTTATTTTTTTTTGTATTGTACATGAAATTGCACACATTTTCATATATAAAACTTTATGTAACGACTAATACAAAACGGTGCAAACATTACAACAAAGTGACGAAAGAATTTCTGAGATGTTCAGCAGAGTTACGTAGCTACAGCAGACGAAGGAAAGTTTTTTTCAAAAATTCACCATAAATCGAAAAATTGTGCTAGAGACTTCCAGTTTGTTGCAAAATGAAGGTACATGATTGAATATTACTAGAATGTAAGAGCTTTAGCTCACAATTGCATTTTTCGACAATTTCGGTCGAGTTAAAGTTGAACGAAGGTTGAAATTTTGGCACTTATTGTGATTTATATGAAAATATTTCAAAACTGATAAAAGCTACAACCATGAGTTATTTTCTGTTGCATTCTACATGAAATTGTGCACATTTCCATATATAAAACTTTATGTAACGACTAATATAAAACGGTGCAAACATTACGACAAAGTGACGAAAGAATTTCTGAGATGTTCAGCAGAGTTACCGCGCACGGACATAAGGGAAAAGGTTTTTCAAAAATTCACCATAAATCGAAATATTGTGCTAGAGACTTCCAATTTGTTGCCAAAATGAAGGTACATGACTGAATATTGCTAGAATGTAAGAGTTTTAGCTACCAATTGCGTTTTTTGACCATTTATATGGAAATATTTCAAAACTGAGAAGCTCAAAAGTTGATTCAGAAGGTTTTCCATATATAAACTTTTGAATGACTAATATAAACGGTCGTTACGACAAAATGATGAAAGTCGACGACAAACAGAAAAAAGTTTTTAAAAAATTCCCACTAAATATTGGCACCCAACAGACAATTTTAGTCGACGACAATATGACCATTTCCAGTCAAAGCGTTGACAGAAGGTTTAGTGGGTTAAATAGTTTTCACACTTGGCTGTAAGCCATAAATTTTTGAGGGTAATGTTGTAAGATGATTTTGAAATGCTATTAAAGTGTTGTAGATGATCGTTTATGGTATAATCTGTGTGGGAAGATAGTTTAAGGTATACATTTGGTGTTTGAACTATTAACATAAGCAGTTATAAAAACTTTTGGAGGGGGTCTTTGGTATTGGAATGATCTAAATCGCTAGATATAAGCAATTTTAGTGGGGGATGTCAAGTATTTGTGGATTTTAGCTATTCGCGGGTGTTTGTGATCCCTATCCCCAGCGATACCAGGGGTTGACTGTGTAGGAAAATTCTGATAAATAATATTTATTATAAAAATATATATATTTTATGCTTTGGTGACTTCGTCATATCACTGCATGGCACATCTTGCATGGAACATAGCACCTCCCTAGGAGAATATTAATTAAAAATATTTATAATGTAAATTTTGTCATGAAATATTTCCTAGATGCTAGCAACATAGCTCACGTCTCTCTCTTTTGCCTTGCGCACGATTAGTTTATTACAAGTTAATATCCTTTAATAAAACCTGATAAAACAGAGTGAAAAAGCATAAAACAAAGTAAAAGCTCTCAAGAAATCAAATGCTCGCCTACCCCTCTCCACTTTAATTGTCGGAGACAACAAAACTACGTTAGCCACCAACCTTGTTTGTTGTTATTTCCTATCTTCCCTTGCAGTGGAGAGGAAGGGACCTGCTTCCATATTAGTTTATATAGTGTAGGAACATTTACATAAAACCGATGGAAAGGTGCTCACTCACCTGTATCTGACCAGTTCCAGCACAAGATGGATAATTTCTCTCCACTGCCTACCAGTAGAGGGAAAAAAAAGACAGAGAAAGGAAGAAGATCAGTCATCCCATTCACACTTTCAAACCACCATCTTAGGTAAGATACAAACTGTCCCGCTAGGGGTGCTGGATGAGCTACACAATCTATTGAGCAGCCACCACCAGATCCATTGAAGAAGTGTCCAAGGACCCTGTGGGCAGCATCCCGCAGATACAGTAGAAGGACGTGAAAATGGTTTGGTGTAGCCACGTACCAGCCTTTAAGATCCTTTAAACAGACAGGGTCTTTTTAAAAGCAATGGAAGGGCCTCGAACCCTGACATGTGCTCTTGCTCGCACTGAATTGGCATCTGGATTTGAAGAAGTGGTATAGGCTTGCTTATTACTTCTCACAGCCAAAAGGAGATAGTACTCTTGGACACTTCCTGCTTGTTCCAGTCTGTTAAGTTAAGTATATCTTAGTTTAACCAGACCACTGAGCTGATTAACAGCTCTCCTAGGGCTGGCCTTAAGGATTACATTTATTTTATGTGGCTAAGAACCAACTGGTTACCTAGCAATGGAACCTACAGCTTATTGTGGAATCCAAACCACATTATAGTGAGAAATGAATTTCTATCACCAGAAATAAATTCCTCTTATTCTTCATTGGTCGGTCGGAGATTCGAACTCGCGGCCAGCAGAGTGCTAGCTGAGAACAGAACCCACTCACCCAACGTGGAACTGTTCCAGTCTGTAATAAAAAAAGTCTTTGAAGGGGCATAAAAGTAATCTGTCAGGGCCATGACCAACAAAATCTTCAAGTGAAGGGATGGAAAAAGACTCGAATCTGTTAATGTGAACAGAAGGAATTTTAAGTCTTAGCCATGTAATCCAGGACAAATTCAAAGGCTACTGACTCCCAACCCCTCGTGTGTTTGACATCAAATGAACTAGCTCTCTTTGACAAGGTCAAGGCTAAAAGGAAAACTGTCTTGAGGGTTAAATTCCTGTCTGATGAAGCTCTTAACAGTTTGTATAGACGTGTGAGACTGCTAAATACCAGTGTTAGGTCCCAATTTGGAGGTTAAGATCTCTCCGGGAACATGACTGCTCAAACATAGAAATTTCCCATGAAGAAGAAAGGTCTACATCCTTCAAGTGTAGAACCCAACCTAGAGCAGACCTATATCCCTTGATGGCTGACAGAGAGAAGTTTCCCCCATGGCGGAAAATGAGGAAGTCGACTATTGTTGAATACAATGCACCACTGACTTAAGGCGGGGGTCTGTTCCAGCGCCGCGCAGTAAGTTGAATTCCGCTGTAAGTCGGTTTTTCACCATTATCAGCACTTTAACAGTGCTTACAGCACCGTAACTTGATGTTGCATCAAGTTACAACCCTGTTAACTTGATGCCTTTTCTTGTTACTGTGCTGCAACTTGATGCAACATCAAGTTACGGTACTGCAAAAAGCTGTTAACTGTGCTGAAAAAGCGCCATAAGATTAAATCCGCCGTAAATCAGTGGCACCGTAACTCAGTGACCCACTAGTAGTTCCGACTGGGAAAGACCCCACTGATGACACCAATCACAGTAGATGGCCCACTTTCCCTGATACACAGGTGTAGAAGACCTCCTGAGGTAACTCAAATTTCCATTGATGCTCTACAAGGAAAGCCTTTCGCCCGCAGGAGATACTGGATAGTCTCCAACCATGAAGAGATAGGGACCCTACCGACTTCTCTCTTGGTGCTTCTGTCAGTAAGGTTAGAAGATCAGGATACCGTTCTGCCTGTGTCCAAAAGGGAGCTACAAGGGTCACCCTGAGGTTCTGAGAAATCATCACTCTGTTAATAACTGGGCAGATTAGACAAAAGGGTGGGGGGAAGCATAGGTGTCAAGATTGTCCCAAGGATGTTGGAGGGAGTCCTCTGCCATGGCCCAGGGATCAGGAATGATAGAACAAAATACCTCTAGTTTCTCGCTGTGTCTTGTTGTAAACATGTCTACTGACGGCCTTCCTCACAGATGAAAAAGGCTTTCCGTTACTTCCTGATGATGACCACTCTGTTCCCAGAATCTGACCTCAACGACTCAGCTTGTCCGCCACCAAGTTATTCCTGCCTGGGATGTATCTGGCCAAGAAAGCCACCGAGTGAGAGACCGCCCACTGGTGCAATTGTACTGTCAAGTCGTGAAGATGACGAGACACTAGCCCCTCCTGTTTGTTGACATAAGCTACCACTGTAGCACTCTCAGATATTAGTACCACAGAGTGCCCAGTTAACCTTTCTTGAAATTCGTGAAGTGTTAGGAAGGCTGCTTTCAGTTCCAGGATGTTGATATGAAGCTGTTTGTCTTGGTGATCCACATCCCTATGTTAGGAGATCTTCCAAGTGTGCTCCCCAACCCTTGTATGAGGCGTCTGAGAACGGAAGAATCTCTGGAGGGGGAGAATGAAGAGGCACTCCCATGGTCAGGTTCCTGTCATCCAACCACCAAGCTAACCTAGGTCCTTCCTCACTTCTTCTGGAAGTGGAACTTTGAACAAGGGAGGATCCTTTGACCAAAACTCCTTTAACCCTTAATGGACGGATCCCCTAAATAGAGGATCTAAAACAGGTTTTGGGTGGCAGACAGATCCCCTCTCAGGAGGATTAATATTACGTGCCAAACAATTTGTCTGTATCGAGAACTGTGGCTTCTAAGAATTTAGCTCAGCTCGATTGTGGGCATCTTGGGAACTTCAGTATTGTCCTTGACTTGGAGGGGGAATGTCTTGCTCCTCTCTCTCCCATGACGTCTTTCTATTTATTTGCTCATAAACATACCCAGGGATTGCTGTTGGTTTTAGTTCTTATCTTTTATATGACATGTCGGTTATAATTGTAATTTTGCTAAATAACATTACAAAAAACACATATAAATAAAAAAAAAGGTTAGTGCATTTCCCAATCTCAGTAAATTTTTTACGTAAATATTTTACAACAAATACGCTCAGATTTTATCAATTTTATTTCTTATCTGTTATAATATTGTGTGAGTTGTAATGATAATTTTACAAAAAAAAATTTTTCTTCCAACAAGTGCATTTGCATATCTTCCTCTTTCAACTGATGTGTTTTTTCTTAAGCTGGCCAACCTTAAAGTCTGCCCAGTTTGGGGGTGCACATGATATACGAGGGTAAGTCAAAACGTTCAGGAAAAATTCAATATACTCTTCACTTATGGAAATTCAAACATCATTTTTCTACATATCTACCATCTAACTCTATACACTTTTCAAGGCGCTTTTCCACCTCTGCAACCCTTCTTTGTAGAAATTTGGGGCCTTTCTATTAAAAACCATGTTGAAACTGCATGTTTAGCAGCATCCAAAGATTCAAACTGGACCTCTCAAGTGTTCCTTTGAGTTTTGGAACAGGAAAAATCTGAAGGAGCAAGATCAGGACTATAAGGAGGATGTGGAAGAGTTTCCCACCTAAATTCCGTAGGACTTCTCTTGCAAACCCTTGATGAATGTGCTGGAGCGTTATCATGATGGAACAAAATTCTGGGTGCAACTTTCCCCTCGACGCTTTTTAGCCAATGCAGTCTTCAGTTTTTGCAAACACCTTTGTAGTAGTTCCCAAGCGATTGCTTTGTCCTTCAAGGAAATCAATCAAAATCACTCCTTTGGAGTCCCAAACACTGTTGCCATAACCTTCTGGGCAGATCTCGCCACTTTGAACTTCACTGGTGCAGCTGAACCTCTTGTAACCATTGCTTTGATTGAATTTTACTTTTCTGGGTCATATTGATGGATCCAAGTTTCATCTCCAGTAACAATCCGTCAAAAAACTCTGATTCATTTTATTCAATTGCGTTAAAACTGCAAGAGAAAGTTCAGCTCTTTGATGCAGTTGGTCTTCATCAACGCTTTTGGGACCCAACGTGTTGAAAGTTTACTCAAACCAAGATTTTCATTTAAAATTGAAAATGCGGAACCATGGAGATCCCAGTTTCATTAGCTATCATATCGATAGTAATCCACGATCTTCATCCACTAGATTCTGCACCAAAGCCACAATTCTTTCATTTTGCAGTCGATGGTCTTCCTCTTGGGTTGTCTTTGAGGTCCTCCGACCATCCTTAAATCGCTTTATCCAATCATAAACAACTGATTTAGATGGAGAAGAATTTCCATAAAACTTGTTGCAAAGCTTCAATAATTTGTCCTGGTTTCAATCAAGCTTGGTCAGGAACTTGATGTTAGCTCTCATCTCAAAATTTTTTATTTTCCATGGGTTCAAGAAGTTACTTTTCTGAAGCAGATGTTAACACCACGGGTAGCAAGAGGATGACTGAGGTGTGGCAATGTCTATATGATCACTACATCACAGATAATTGTTTTATTTACCAAGTATTTGGGTTGTTTCATTCCTGTGTAAATACATCATTCAACAATTTTTCCTGGAACTTTTTGACTTACCCTCGTATAACTAGTCCATCCCTTAAGGGTTAACCTTCACTGGAGCGATCGAATGTGTAGTCGACTGTGAGGAACTAGCTTCTCTAAGGATGACAGGACACCTAGAACGACCTGCCACTGACAAGCGGGTTGCTTCTGTTCAGACAAAAGAACTAGGCAAAATTCCTGAACTTCTCTAGTCATTGGTCTGAAGAGAATACTCTTGCTGCTGTCGTGTCTATCAGCATGCCCAGATAAAGGATTCTTTGAGTGGGCATGAGGTTTGACTTTTCCAAATTTATCGTGATGCCTAAGCCGTGACAAAATTGAAGAAGACAGTCCCTTTCTTGGATTAACTTTACCTAAGAATCTGTCAGCACTAGCTAATCGTCGAGGTATCATAAGAGAATGTCCCCATTTCAAAACTAGGATCAACACTCTGGTGAAGACTTGTGGAGCAGCTGAATGACCCAAGCAAAGAACCCTGAATTGGTAAACTCTCTCTCTCCCAGACTGAAGTGAAGATACTTCTGGGAAGATTGATGGATTGGAATCTGGAAATATGTATCCTTTAGATCTCTGGAAAAAAGTATCCTTTAGATCTACTGGGAGCATGAAATCATTTTCCATAATGGCTTGAAGAACTTTGCGAATAGTTTCCATTCTGAACCGTGTCTTCCCGATGAAAAGGTAGAGAGTCAACAAGTCTATTACCGGTCTCCAACTGCCAGTAGCTTTGGGAACCAGAAAGACACACCTGTAAAATCCTGGGGATATGTCCTTCACAATCTCCATGGCTCCTTTTTCCATCATTTTCCTCACTTCGCCTTGAAGAGCTAGATGCATCGCTGAAGAGAGTAACTTAGTTGGTGAAATGGACATTCGGAGAGTGAGGGAGGTAACTCGAAGGGGAGTAGATACCCCACCCAGGTTCCTGCCCTGAACTGCTGCCAAGTTGCCCAATGGCTTGCCAGGCAACACCCCCATCAATGGCAGCAAGTGGGGAAGGGTGCCCTCTCTACCGTCTACCTCCCATGGCCCTGCTCTACTTCCTCTCCCAAGTCTGGAAAAGTGGGGTTGAACAGGTCACTGTTAAGAAAAAATGTTCTTGGTTAGGGTTGGAGATGGTTGATGAGCCCTGCACAGAACTGTCGTGATTTGAGACTTCTTTGGGGAGACGTAGGAAGATGTCTGACGTCAGGATTTAGAAGCGCCACCACGAGAAAGAACGGATTATTTTGAGACAGCTTGATGCACTAGCCTGTCATTATTATCCACTCTTCATCTATCAATTGCTGAGTCTTGCTGGTCTTTCAGAAACAGAGACATAGAACTTAAAATTTCTCCATTCCTTAAGGCTAACAACAAATCAGTACTCAATAACCTCGAGAACCTGGAGAGGCAGAATCCCTTCTTTTAAGCAGCCAGCTGGCCCACATGTTAGCTGTTAGATGGGTCAACTAAGTGATGGTTTTCCCACCAAACTGTAACAATCTAATAAAATAGGCACTGTCTCCAGAGGTGGCCATGATAGCGGAAGAGATCTTTGCCACTGCTGTTGACTACAGGTCTAACCTGAAACAGCCTGGAAGGCCAATGAGGCAGTTGCTTTCAATGTTGCATATTCCTGAAAGGTAAAGGATGTGCCCTCTGCCTTGTCTTGGTCCAAGGATATACTTGTGCCTAACAGAACTAGGTCTGGATCAACTTGCCTTGGTTGCAAAGCATCCACTGAAGATGCATAAAATTGTTTATGTTGAGGAAGAAGTGGAGGTAGTAACTTGAAAGACTTACTGGAATGTACAGAGTTATCCTGACATCAGATGAGAGAATTCACTTGCTTAAGAATTCTGCCACCATGCTTGGAGCATGGCAACCCTAGAGATGTCTTCACCTCTTTCTTAGGCCCTAGTAAGGCTTCGATACCCGAAGATAAATCCGAACTGGTTACCACACCCTAGTAAGGTTTCGATACCCGAAGATAAATCTGAACTGGTTGCCACAGTCTCTTCAGGTGTCTCTTCAGGTAAGTCGCCACCACCACAAATTAATTCAACTACTTCAGCACAGGATGGTAAGAACTCTTGATGGTCTGCATCCCCCACATCCTGGCCCTGAGAGTCACGATCCGGCATGTTGGCTATGTCAGGTGCAGTTAAAACATCTTGATTTATTACAAGAGTGTAGGCTCTTTCAGGAACTAAGATTTTCTTGGGGTCTTTACTTAGGGCAAGTTGGAACCTTGTCTTGGTCTCCATCCCACCCTCAGGAATAGGAATGAGAATTATGATGAGATGATGAACATCATGATAGGTTACGAGGCCATGAACGACTCCTGTGATGAGAAGATTGGTCACAAGAGTGCAAACGAGAGTGCTGGTTGCCAGGATATGAATGACGTGATTTGTTAGTAGGCCGTGCAGGACTCATTGCATATAGTTAGGCGCAGTGCGGTCACAGCCGTGTGAACAGGAGCATGAATCAGTCACATCTGTGGGAGAGAGAATGCTGAACACAGTCTCTTCTAGGGGAAAGTGGATGGAAACAATGATGTGAAGATGAGGGTCGAGGAATGTTGCGCAACCACGAAGGGTTTGCAGTGAGACGTGGACATGAGAGGAAGGAGACCTCCAAGGAAAGGGATCCTGCACCTTCAACTTCTTGATGGGGACCTTGTCGTCCTTCTTACAGACCTGAGGAACAATTGCACCTGGAGCAGAAACAATAGATATCTTCTCTGAAGGAGCACGATCTGTAGGTTCAGCAGTTCTAGAGGACGAAACTGTCTAAAATCACTGTAGCTTGGGAGTCATCAACTGGTCGTGGGACATCGGAAATGGCAGGAGGAACATTTATGTGTGCCTTGGTGGAAGAATGGTTCTGAGAGATAATTTGAGCAGAAGCATGAATGAGTTCAGCAAGGAGTGTTTGGTTGAACATAGAACAACTACTGGAGAAGAAGAACGAGACCCTGAGGAGGACTCACGACTTCTTACATGGAGGGGCTACAAGGTCTCTCTTCCTCCGTCTGACTGGGATGGATGGAGCAGACGACGAAGACAAAGAGGATAATGATGATGAAGAAGACGGCGAAGAAGGGGGATCTATGATGTCTCTTCTTGGATTCCTTGCTCTCTGAATGACCGAACCTCTTCATAAAAATACCTTAGACTCTATCAAAAATGGTCTGGATAAAAGTCAGAAGGTACAGACATGGAAGTTGGTGGCAACCACATGACTGATGGCATGGAGCAGGGAACGGAGAGGGTCGCTAACAGCTGAGAAGATGCTACAGAGACTGACGCTCTGGCAGCTGACAAGGGGAGCGGCATCGTAAGAAATGACTTCATGGAGACAGTAGATTCAGAAATTGTCATGGCGGACAAAACTGGAATGCTGGAGGACATACAGTGAGACAATAGGCCAGAAAGGGTTGGCACCCCTCGTAGGCATAGAGAGTCCCAAGACTCAGTAATCTTCTATGCACCTCCTCCTGAAAAAAACTGTACAAGGAGGAGCAGCCTCCTCCCTCCCAGGAGAGGACCCCCCCATGAGAACAGGGGAATCCATATCAATTACAATACCTCCTGAAACCCCAATCGAATCTTCTACAGCCAAAACAATAGTAGAATGTGAGGGAGTATAATCTTCATGAGAAACAGCAGCAATGTGCATGATTTTGGTAGAGAAGAGCCAGAATGAGAAGGAAAAGATGCGGATGCCACTACCGTGGAAACAAAGCCTTCCTAAGATGGCAGAGCCGACTTCCTTCTATATCTCCTCTTCTTATCAAAATTCTCAGGAGACCAATCAACACACTCTGGACATGGGTTACTTATGCTACAAATGTTAAATCTACACCCCCTACAGTAAAATTGTGGTCTTTCACAAAGGAAGGCAAAAAATGGGAGCAGGGATTGCCATCAACCCCAGGGGATTTTTTCTGAGGTTTGGAAGGCTTAGATGAGTTGTGGGTTTGCATACTCAAAGCAGTAAATGCACAAAATACACAAAACCACAGAGATCACAAACAACCACACACAAAAACAGGATCCAATGGTGTAATACAGGCAGGAAGTGGACAACAACTGGCTTCTAGGCAGAGAGTGCAGCAGTACAACCTGATTTCAAGGCAGTAAAGAGCAAACTGATGCGTTGGACCTGAGATGGGTTAAGGTAGGTTGGCTACCCCTCCTCCTTAGCGCCATCTTGGCTAACTCCCAATGCCACCAAATTCCCTGTAATTTTTTAACCAGAATCCAGGAGGCACTAGAGAATTTTTCCTTACGTTAAGACCCAAGGTTTATTCTGTATACAAATGTTCATTTCATAAAACCTTTTATTAGGATAATTATCTATTTTCTTCCAATTTCTACTGTTTCTTGGTATTTCCCTAGTTTGCATAACTAAAATGTACTTACCCTCCCATATTTCCTAGGCGCTGTTGCATGATATTACCTTTTGCACCATGCGCCACAGCAGTGTCTCCAGCCTTCATAACACCAAGAGCACCTTGCCCTGTCTGGTTCTGTAGAAGAGAACACACATAAGAGTGATCACTGTTATACTTTGATTAGCATCCTTATAAACAGCAAAAACCGATTTAAAAAAAGTCAATATAATGGTTCACTTTAAAGTAACCGTTCACTACTTCAGTCCTTACTCATTCACTCACCACCAATAGCTCTTGCATTTCACTGTGATTGGTGCCACTCCTACCATATCCCCACAAAAATTATATCACATTTTGTGTGCCATATCAGTTCAGTCATCACATACAGCTTCAGCATCCAATACATGTGTAATCTCCAACCGCAGTACTCTTTGCTCCCCTGTACATGCCGCATATTCTGCTAACCCCAGCCTTCAGAGTTTCATGAAACAGACTGATTGTACCTTGGTTGCAATCACCATCATTACAGTTTTTTTCCTAATTACCTCTTTACAGGGTATAAACTACATATATTAAAGAGATTATTATTTTATCTACGCATAGAAAAATAGAAATAAAGTACTGTCCTAAAACGGTAAAGTACTGTCCTAAAACTGTTAAAACCAAACCAAGTTGAGCCATGAGTATTACAGTTGAAACAAGAATCTGAATATGCCAAACACCCTTTCAATAAGAAAACCTTACTGAAGAAAAAGCATGTGATGAAGAAAGTCATAAGCAATATTAGTTCCCATAAAGCAAATGATTCATTTATCAAATCCCCTATTGTCAATGTCTGTGATACAATGCACATCAGTATATTCAACTTCAAATCAAAGACTTAATAATAGATGACCTCATTTTTCTACCTTTAAGAAAACAACCTCTCAAACTGCTAAACACAGTTCATAGCTTGTATCACAGTAAGAATGAGCTCAGAAGCGTGTTCCAACAACTTTTCCCTCAGTGTTCTCAGAATGTAAAATGCTCAGACTGAAGACTGGAGGAGGTTGAAAAGAACAAGTTCAAATAGTGAATTTGCTGAGATACAGGCAGTCCCTGGTTTACGATGGTCTCGACCTACACTGTTCCGATCTTACGACACTTCAAAAATATTGATAAAAATCTGGTTCTGACTTAACACAGAAAACTTGACGTTACGATGCAGTTCCGACATAAAACCGAAAACCCGACATTACTGTGGTTCTGACAAAACCCCAAAGTTACCATAGTTCCAACATAAACCGGAAAGCCTGAAATTACGCTGCCAATTACTTATTGTTCCGACTTACGCCGAATTTCGACCTACAACAAGCCATAGAGACAGATCTCTGTCATTACTCTAGGACTGCTTGTATAGTGTTCTGAAGGAGAAAAATACCACACAGACACTGACATGTGATGAGTAGGAAACAATTAGTCAGAAAAGTAACAGAAGCAGTAGCAGGATGCAGATCTGTAAGAAGGCCAAAGGCCCAGATAATCGTAAAGAGAGAAGTCCCGACCTAAATTTAAAAGTGTTCAAGAGACAGACCCATCCCTATTTTCCAGACTTGTCATTAGTGAGGTAAGATCATCTGCACAACAGAACATATCAACTTCCTGTTGTTTCCTGCTCCTGCATTAGGGAAAACTGTCACCCATGCACACCGCTATCACAACATCCTAGTGTCTGAGATCTAAGAAAATTATTATAATACCCATGTTCAACAGGTTTTGGAACAGTCAAATTCAGTTATCCACAGTTCCTTAACCATGTCTTCTGGCAAACAGTGGAGGCCCTAAGTTGGAGCTCTTCAGTATTCAAAAAGATGATGCCCAGTACCACATCTCTTCTCCAGAGTACAATGCTAACTACCCTTTGGAATATCTTAAGAGGAAAAAGGATTAAGATTTGTAAAAGGAGAGCACTCTTGGCCTTCTTCTGTTGCTGATATGGTTGAGAAAAGAGAAACCTCTTTCCTGTATGGCATTTTGATGGTTACTGAAGGTCTAGCCCTTGTCCTCAGATTATCCTATAAGTTGGAAATCAAATGTTGCCATTGGTTGCTAGAATACAGACAAAGTCTCCCTAAAATGTCAAGGGAAACACGTTATCTATTAAGAACTGCCGAACTAGAACCAAAACAGTGATGACTAAGGATGTCAGTCCTACTTCACACAAGACCTTTTGATGACTGAGGAGATCAGTCCTGCCAGACAAAAGGGAGTGACATACATAGGTTTCAGTGAATATTAAGCCTAGTGAGTCTCAATCACGACTGAGTGGTGATAGGGGACAGAGAACTGAAATGAAAAAAACCTGATGTGCAAGATCCCAATGTTTTATCACAAGGATGCTCTGCTTCCAAACAACTGTCTTCCTCTTCTCAATACAGGTAGAATGAAGTTATATTATACAGTATTTGTGTTTAATCAAATTATTGTTTTCTTTAAAATAAAATTATGTCGTAAATAGTATAAGAAAACCCCATCAGTGCATAAAATGCCTTATAAAACAGTATTTTCTGGAGTGGTCTGGTACACTTTAATTCATTTTACATTATTCTTTTTGGGAAAAAATTGTTACTCATTTTCAGCACTAGTTGTGCCTTCTGGGACCAATTAATGACAAGTACCAAGGTATCACCATATTTAGCATAGCACAAGTCCAACAGTCTGATATCAATGGGACTGATTGGGTGTGGGACTAGTAAAAATGCCAGACCAACAAGTGGCCATAAAAAATTATAATTAAAATCAGAATAAGCCTTAATTACCATAGACTATGGTCATAATTTTTTTGTATGTTATTTTAGCGCCACAATAATATTTAAACCATATTATGATGTATAATACAGTTTAATTAAAAGCCTGTTGGGAAAAATTTCTAACCATGACCTAGTCTCAGTTGGGTAACTGCCTATTCATCATGAGATTACCTATCACACTGTTTGTTCTGTCAGTATTCTGTATGAGAAATACCATAACTATCATACAAGATACTTATGTTGTAATTACTTATTAGTGATGCAGTCACCCTAGCTTAGCCAATGTGGGATCCTGCATCAACGTCTCACTGCGTAAACAGACCAACTGTACATCACTGTAATCGCTGCTACATTATCTCGGCAGACGAAGCGCAATAGTATTTTCTATACATTATTTATATTTTTTCACATTCAATTTCTGCACTTGTACATGTTCTTGCATCTAATGTTTCAATTTACTGGAATGTAGAACTAGAGTTTTATGTGCTCTAACACTTTAACAAAAGCCAGCCCCTTGGAGCTTTTCATCCTCTACTATTTGGTAGTATTTTACAGTTGTATAATCTAAATTCCCCTTTCCATATCCCCTATTCTTCTGCAGTTTTGATCTCTAATTTATATCTAAAAACTTTCAATGAAGACAATTTTAAGGATATTCTTCTGCAGTTTTGGTCTCTAATTTATGTCTAAAAACTTTCAATGATCAATCCTTGTAACATCTGGCTTGAGGTTTGAAAATATTAAACCTTTTCACAGCAAAACATTTTAATCAAACCAGAATTCACTGTCTAATCTAAAAAGCAAGGAGACCTTTTTCCAGTAAAGCCATACTGTCTTAACTGCTTCTTAAACAATACAGGCTAAAAGTAAGTCAACATTTAAGGTACATACATTAGTAAAATTATTCTCTACTTTTGTGAACTACACATTAATTATGCTTCAGAAAGTATGATTACCCAATTACAAAAGGGCACACAATTGAAACACACCTTGTATCATAACAGACCACTATTCAAATTAAGATATTAATTTGAGTTCATGAACCAACTCTACTTTCTCCATTTTGAAATAACTCTTAATATCCACAAAATATAAAACATGCATAAAACAGTTTCGTGATCAGCAAAGTAGGCTACCATGACTACTGACATAAAGAGATTTTCAACGAAATATTATTCATGAGATAATTTATATTTATTGCAGAGAAACATTACCCTAACTATTTTTTACCAATGATAAAAATTACAATTGTAAAATAAAAAAGGGAATTACGAAATTTCCCACCCTTTACAAACACTAGAAATGTATGTGAAGTTATGAATTCAGAAACACTCATTATTGCACTTACTAGAAATCTATATGCGGCCTCTTTTTCCATTTTCTGTCTTTTCTGAGCTCTATCTCTTGCTTTAAACTCCAATTCCTTCCTCTGACGATTTTTGAAAATCTGGTCTTCAGCTTTTCCAAGATTTTGTAAAATCATTTGTACACGTCGCATATTAGCTGAGCCACTATCTGTTAACCAACCCTGAAAAGATAATCATATTTTTATCAATAATATATCCCAGCCCGAGAAGAACCCTAAAAGAGTTCAGAGGTCTGGTTAAACAAATCATTTATAACTAACTAACTATCAATAATATATACATCTCCTAAGGGAACTGAGGCCATCACACTGATAGCACACCTAAATAAAAAAAAAAATGTTAACACATTAACCCTCTAACGCCGAAATTTATTTACAAAAACGCTCCCGTGATGCCGCAGCGCTCGAGTTAGCTACTAAGCGAAAAGTTTTTTTAAAAACTCACAGCACGCTAGTTTAAGATTAAGAGTTCATTTTTGCTCCTTTTGTTTGTCATTGCCTCGAAGTTTAGTATGCAAACTATCAGAAAATGAAAAAATATCATTATCATATATAAATATTGAAATATATGACACGCAAAAAAATTTTTCATATATAATTTATACAAATCGCGCCAGAGCAAAACGTTAAAGCTAACGGGTTATTTTTTTCTTTTGTATTGTGTACACCAAATTGCAATGATTTTGGTAATAAATTGTAAAACGATCAAAGCAACACAGAAAAATATTATCACAAAATGATGCATGAATTGCAACGCGAGACGAAAAAATTTTTTTTCAAAAAATTCACCATAAATCGAAATATTGTGCTGAGACTTTCAGTTTGTTGAAAATGAAGCAATGATTGAATATTACTATACTGTAAGTGTTTTAGCTATTAATTGCAGTTTTGACCATTTTCGTCGAAAGCAATTTGACCGAAAAGTCAAATTTTTTCTATTTATCGTGATTTATATGAAAATATTTCAAACTGATAAAAGCTACAACCATGAGTTATTTTTAGTTGTATTGTACAGAAATTGCACATTTTCATATAAAAGTTTATGTAATCGACTAATATAAAACGGTGCAAACATTAATGACAACGTGATCTAAAGAATTTTTTGAGATGTTCGCAGAGTTACCTACGGACGTAAGGAAAATGTTTTTCAAAAAAATTAACCATAAATCGAAATATTGTGCTATAGACTTCCAATCATTGCAAAAATGAAGGTAAAATGATTGAATATTACGAATGTAAGAGTTTTAGCTTACAATGCATGTTTTTCAACCATTTCTTGAGAGTTGTGATGACTAGTTGAAATTTTGGCAAGTTATCGATTTATGTGGAAAATATTTCAAAACTGATAAAGCTACAACCATGAGCTATTTTCTGTTGTATTCTACATGAAATTGCACGCATTTTCATATATAAAAAGTTTTAATGTAACGACTAATGTAAAAACGATGCAAACACATACTACAACGGATTTAAAGAAATTCCGAGATGTTCGGCCGAGTTACTACGCCAAGACCTAAGGAAAGTTTTTTCAGAAATTTACCATAAATCGAAATATTGTGCTAGAGACTTCCAGTTTGTTGCAAAATGAAGGGGTACAAGATTGAATATTACTAGAATGTAAGAGTTTTAGCTTATAATTACAATTGTTTACCATTTCGGTCAAGTTAAAGTTGACCGGTTGAAATTTTGGCACTTATCGTGATTTATATGAAAATATTTCAAAACTGATAAAAGTTAACCTATGAGTTATTTTCGTTGTATTTTACATGAAATTGCGCATAAAGTTTCATATATAAAACTTTTATGTAACGACTAATATAAAACGTGCAAACATTACGACAACGTGATTTAAAGAATTTCTGGCGCTGACGCATGGGAAAAAAAAGTTTTTTCAAAATTCACCATAAATCGAAATATTGTGTTAGAGACTTCAATTTGTTGCAAAAACGAAGATAAATGATTGAATATTATTAGAATGTAAGAATTTTAGCTTACAATTACGTTTTTGACCATTTCGTTCAAGTCAAAATTGACCGGTTGAAATTTGGCATTTATCATAGTTTATATGAAAATATTTCCAAACTGATAAAAGCTACAACCATGGTTGTATTTGTTGTATTTACATGAAATTACGCACATTTTCATATATAAAACTTTATATAACGGTTAATATAAAATGAAAAATTATGACAAAATGACGAAGAATTTTCGGTCAGTTTACAGCGCCGGGCGTATGGAAAAAGTTTTTTCAAAATTCACTCATAAATCGAAATATTGTGCTAGAGACTTCAATTTGTTGCAAAATGAAGGTAAATGATTGAATATTACTAGAATGTAAGAGTTTTAGCTTACACTGCATTGGTCGAGTCAAAGTTGACTGAAGGTTGAAATTATTTTGTAGTCGACGCACGGTACGCCCACTAAACCTAAACAGACAATTTTAGTCGACATATGACACGTCCAGTCGGCGTTTAAGGGTTAAAACTTCCAAGATCAAGATGTGTGGGGGAGCTGCCCAAGGTCTTGACACACCTGGATACTTGGTAAAGTTTTATAAAACAGTAACCTATAATCTCTAGCCTATAACATCACTGTGAGACAAGTTTTCTTCTGGGCACTGCAGAATGGGGTCTTTTGTTATTCAGGCTTTAGCAAACTGGTATAAAGTAACAAAGACAACTACATAGCTGGTTACATTACATCTATGGAAACATAAAAACAACCCTCTCCATCTCATAACCAGCCAATGCCCATCACTGAACAAAATCCTGACACCCTGTCCTTAGCGAAATTTGCACGGCATCATCCGTAGTTCCTCAATAGGCAATGCACCATGCCCTCCCAGGGTATAACCACATTGTTGGATGAAGGGTCTCTCTTTACCAATGTGCCTATTGATGAAACTATACAGATGATCCTCGACAGGGTATAAGGGAATAACTCTACCCTTACTTTGAACATCCCGGAGGAGTACCTCTACTTGCCTGCTAGAGATCTGTAAGAAGGCGGCCCCCTTCATCAATCAACGAGGATGACGATAGACTAAGATCGTGGGAGCTGCCATGGGTTTCCCCTTAGTGACCTGTTCACTAACTTCAGCATAGGAGTTATTAAGAAGTGCTTCTTTAGTAGGATCCCAAACCCTGCCCTTTACATGAGATACATAGACAAAACTCTCATCAACATTGCTGATGAGGAAGAGCTGGAGACACTGTCACACATTTGAAGAAGAATCAGTTCTCCACTTCATGTGAAAGAGAACCACTGACAATACTATCTGGTTCTTCACTGTGACATTGTTCTTTCTCAAGATTCCAAAATGGGACCTCTCCCTACTGTAAAGATGGTAATTCAGCTCTTGTGCAACTGCATCACCTGCACCTAGTTTTGCCAATAATTTACTATTATTAAGCATGTGAGCACACTCATGTAGTCTCCTGTTGAGATTCATGGTCATTACTTGTCAAAGATCAATACAGGTAACACAGTTTCACAAAAAAATGTACCCTTCATTGTCATGACTCATTCGACTGAAGATGCTTTTCCTTGGTGGTTCACTACCTTCAACTGTAGATCTTCGCTTTCGGTAATGATCAAGTTTTGCATTAAAACATGACCCTACAGCTCTCGTGGCATTTTGCCATGCTTTGTCACAGTGTTGCCTCTATGCCACTGCCTTCATCCCGCCTCACTGGGTCAAAGTTATGCGGCATTTCACCAATCTCCTGGTTGAAATCATTATGTACCAATTATGTTCAGGATTATGATGTACAGAGGCCAAGGGTGAAGTTAGACCTTCATTTTTCTTGTCTTCCTGGAAAAGACAACATTTGCTCCAGTCGGTCTTCCTTTTGCCCATGATTGAATTTACACTTGCCATTATGAGCTCTTGACTACGGTCGAGGGGCTATCCTTTTACACATCTTAATCTGATATGCAGACATTGGATATGGATACAACTAGGTTTGGTCACCCTTACACTAGCCCCGGTCATTCGCTGTCCAGTGCCACGTGATCTGTACACCATCCAGTTAAGTACATGAACAAGCCATGTAGAGCCCCACTTACCTTGGCCCAGTTTTCCTGCACTGGCACCTCCTGTCAATTATGCACAGCTGTCTAACTAGATCTGCCAACTACATATATACTTTCTCCCAGTTAACTGATATGGGGCTAACAGACAGCACTTGGGACACTAAACTACTGAACTACATAAAGCAAAGCTAGGTACAGCGTAAGTAAAGCAAGATTAGCTGACACTGAACCCCATGCTGAGTTACACAGCAGTGAAATCACCAATGTGCACTGGTTATGTACTGACATTTACTCTTTTAAACTAAATCTAAAGATAAAACCAACACCTAAATTATATATTATATTAAACAGGAAGACATTGTCCATACCTGCTAAATCCTGAGACGTGATCATTTAAGGTTTTTGGCTGCCATATTGGATGCCTCTTTCTTTATATATGCTATTTGAAATTTTTAACAAATACATTTTACTTTTTGCTTAGTGACTCTGCCTAAAATGTGTATAACCAAAACAAATGCACAAAAACATGATCAGAGACACATGAGTCCTATGTTGAAACCTTGACTAGCGGCCACCTTGAAAAACGGCAGCCATTTTGGAATTTTGAGTGGCCACCCAGTAATTTTCAAAAAGTGGCCTATGGAGAAGATATGTACCAAATTTCGTGCTTGTACCATTAACTGAAGTATTTTAGTGAAAAAATTATTTCATCTGCTGCACTAGTGAAGGAGAAACCTGCACTGTGTTCCTTAAGGATAGGCGTTTGTTTTGCGGACAAGGCACGCGAGAATAGCAAGTCTTGTAAACCTTCATCTTGATGTTGGTGGCCTGACGAATCAAGTCAGGGAGAAGTTGAAAGAGGAGTCGAGAGGAGGGCTGTTGTGGTTGAAGAGGGTAAGCCAACTTTCCAGGGAGCTGGTCTTCTGTACCAGCAAGAGGAAGCATCTCTCCACTTCAAGATGATGTTGGCCCAAAAGTTATCCCGTCTGCCAGACCATATACAAGAGGGTTCTGTCTGACAGTTCCAGGAATTTCCTGATGCCAGGCCACTAAGCCACTTTTCTGGGGGAGATGGCCACTTTCAACTCCTTGATCAATGGCCCCTGACACCTGTTCAGCCAAGAGATGGAGCATAAGCATCACTTCAAATGAACTTAACTTGATGCTGCTGAGCTAGATGGACTGTTGCTTAAATTTCTCCAATGGGGTGTTCCCATCAATCTGCAAATGTTGAGGTCTATGATTCTTGGCACTGTGCTCCTCTGGAACATAGTACTTGTCCTGTCTCAGGAGAGGAGGGGGGAGAATATTGTCAAACCTTGCTGTAGCCAGGAAGCTCTCAGTTCCTGCCACCAGATCATCTACCTCCAGCATGACTCCACTGGGATCAGGAGACTGCTGAAGCAGCACGCTGACTGGACGCAACCATGGTGTGTCTGCTTGTTCAGGAAGAGAGAAGTGGATCCCCACCCCTGTTGTAGGAGTGTGTGTCAAGCCTAGAAGTTGCCAAATCCTTCTCCTTCCTCTGGGGTTTTTAAATGTGAGAGATCGTTGGTTCCATCTCCATTGAGGGGGGTCTCTCACTGCCTCAGAATCTCTCCCGTATGCGACAACTGAACTGGATGAAGGGCACCTCTGCTTAGTTTTCTCTGCAGGGTTCATCTTTGGCAGGACACTCTTCAAAGTTAACTGCTCTCATCTATTATCTTTCCATCCCTCAGAATGCACTTTGTGGGCTGCTGACCAGAAGGGGGGAGGGGGGAGGGAATCTTGCAATTCCTGTCACTGGAGTCACTCCAATGTCTACTCAATCCGCTCCGGGATCAGGGCAGGGTAACTCCAATGCCAGACTAACCAACAAAGGATTCTCTCCTCCAGTGAAGTGGGGAGAGGGTGGTGCTACTGGCCCTAGAGTCAGTTTCCCTCCTTGAAGAACTCCATCACACTGTCCTGTTGCTGCTTTGCAATGATCTACTCCTGCATGCTCGCCTTGAACACTGACCTCCGTCTCTGCTGTCGTGATGGAGAGAAAGGGATGCTGATGAGACCAATGACAACATAATCGAGGCAATTAATGGGGAACGGTAATGACAGGTCCAACCCCCCAACCCCCAGAGGTCAAGGGGGATCAGGATTTCCCGTCTCTGGTACTTGGAAGAAGGGAAAGGGGGCCAGTGGAATCTGCTAGTGATCTTTTCTTGGACGTAATGCTGTCCCTGTTTCCTACCTCTTTGGAAAAGAAATTGGCCCAATGTTTGCAGAAGGATGTTGTTCTTCACATGTTGAAAGAAGAAAATGGGGGCCTTCTGAAGGTTACCTGTTGATGCTTGCTGAAGAGGGATGCTGCCTTTCACCCAGATATCCATTACCATCTTAAAAAGATCTTCTGCCTTAAATCCTTCCTCTGTTGTGGGCGTAGGGGGAGGCACTGATGCTACCGTAAGGAAAGTTACTTCTGGAGGAGTCCTATAAGAAGTGGGAAGTACAGGAAGGCAGGTTGGAGGGGCCAGGGAATGTTCTTTTGACACACCACCCTTCTTCCAACGACATTTCTCGCAGAGAGACCACTGTGGGGAGAAAGCCAACTGACATACTCCTCACACAAGGCTTCTCATGCACTCGCATCCCAGGCATGAAACATAGAATGCAAATCTACCCAAATTGGGGCCTTAAATTTGCTACAGGGCTTGGCTTTGCCCGTGCAAAAACAATATTTGGGTTTCATACCCTCCATTGTAGCCATAAAAAATGCACAGAATTCATAATGGATGCACCACATGGATAGCTCACGAGGTCAGACAAAGGAGGTCGCTCCCACAAAGAAACCAACTTGAAGGTTACCTTTTACACTAGAAAGGGCTAGAGCACTGCACTATCACAAAAACACAGGGCTACAGGAGGCGATAAACAGCACTGGAAGGGCAAGATGCCAGAGCAACAGTGAAGAAAGGGAACGAACATGTGGCATATGCACAACCAAATCTCCACCACGCGAGACAAAATGTCAACAGACAACCACCCAGTTACACGGTTGAAAGCAAATTGGGTGAGCTATCCTCACCTCAGGTCAAAGGTTAACATGCCCAATGGGCATTTGTTTTTTATTTATAAGCAAGCAGACAGCCGCAGTGGGTTATGGCACCGAGCACTCCATCTATGAAAGCGTAGGTTCATATTCCTGTCGGAACAACTTATATAACTTTGAGCTTTAATAAGGAAGAACTTACCCCTGTTTTATAGCAACAATCCTTGTAGAGATTTACAAGGCGATCGATGGCATTTTCTCGGATTTCTAAGGAAGGAAGATGGGGCAGAAAATCGTTTCCTGAAAAATAAACAGTTCTGTAATAAGACTGACAAAATCCACAAAAATGTTGTATTTCCCAGCATTGAAGATGCTCCAATTTCAAAACATCCTAATTTTAATTAGCAAAATTAAAAAAATAAATAAATACACAAAATGGCTTTTCTTTAGTTGGTATACTGACAAATTTTCTTTAAGGGCTTACTCTCCTTAATTCTGAAAGATGTTGGTTAAAATCAGGACATTCACACAAAAATTTACTAACCTACAAAGAAACACATGAAGACCCAGTCATCAATAGCTCTATCAAAATCATATTTGAACGGTAAATTCGGCATAGAAAGTTCCCTCTCCAGGTATTCTCTCAAAACATTTAATCGAACAAATATATATTTCTGTTCTTCATAAACTTTTTCTGGTTCGTCAGCAGCTGAATCACCTTCAACACCAAGACAGTCCACCATTTCATGACCTAAGAAAAAAAAGTACAGTTTGTTTATTGTAGCAGACTTTAAATATGTCTGGATCCCAAAATCATAAAATACCTTTAAAATGTCAAATGTTAGATTTACAGACTACTTAGAAGACTCCTCCTAACTGAGAAGTGAAATTCAGGCATGAGAAATCTAAGTTAGGTAATCTTAGTAACAAGGCAAACAGAACAGATGAGAAATAAAAAATAAGGGCTAGAACACTGTTGTAAAAAGAATGTTCAGATCTGTCTACAATGAGTAATAGGGCACATTAGTACAGGCATTAAAATATATGGATTATCTTAAGAGGACAAAATATTGATAATAGGTCAAACACTAATTGACAATATCGAATGTCACCGAAGTTTCTATTATACTTCATGATTTACTTGCCTTAAGCATTATCATTTACGTCTACAATACTGGGATACCTCCCCATAACTATGATAAAAGTAAATTCAGCCGCTCCTGCAAAATTATCATACTTGTGTTAAAATTAACTGTCCTTAACTGACAGGCATTAAAATATCTGATCCTACTATGAAATGCCCAAACACAAGTTTACTCCACATATACAATTTACATTTCATCAAACACTTTCATTGATGCACAGGTTGACGTACGGTAAACCCCCCATATTCGCGTTCTCACGATTCATGGGGTTTCCTGTGGAATGTATCTATAAATTATTCATGAAAAATTAAGCAATTCGCAGACTTTTTCTTTGGAAAATACTCACTTACTAGTGTATTTTGATGTTATTTTCATGAGTAAATATATTTTTATGATAAAAAAATTATTTACTTAATTTTCAAATGTTATTAAGATTAACAATAATAATAATAATAATAATAATAATAATAATAATAATAATAACTCAGAGAGAGAAACTGGTTTTCTCCCCTCCATTCAGGAGAGACCCGACCTCATTAAAGCAAAGATAGATGCTCAGAATTGATACTATTGAAATATCAAAATTATATTAAAGTACTATTGAAATTATATTAAAATGATACATAAGTGTTTCAGGATGATAGTATAAGCATTTTTAGAGGGTATATTTTATGATAAAATGATTTAGGTTCGTACTAATTTTCAAATATTAATATTAAGTTTAATAAGTTTAAATAATATTAAATAAAAAAATAATTCTCTCTCTCTCATTCAGATGAGAGAATTTTTCCGACATGTAATATGTACGTATGAGAGAATTTTTCAGACATGTAATATGTAAATATGTTTCTTTTGTATGATAAATAAATGATTTACCTAATACATACTAATTTGCAAATATTAAGATTAATAATAATAATATAATAAAATATTTTCCATGCATTTGTGTATTAAATTATTTAACATTTTATCCTCGGCTTGAGAACGGAGGAGGAGGGTAAATGTCAATTTATTTGACAGTTTGACACATGGACCGGAGGGAAAAGTGTGTTGCCCTCAGAAGCTCAAGTATTTCACTCTTTCGATATGTAAGGAATTATTCTCCTCTCTCTCTCTCAAGTAAGCCTTGGAGGATTGATAGTCTCTCACTCTCTTTGTTATTCCACTACAACTTATTCACTTAGCAAGATTGTTCAGTATGCCAATGATGCAACACTTGTGGGTGTAGTAAAGTCTCCACTTATGCGAAATAAAGCTACCCTTAGTCTCACTCGGGACCGGATCAGTGAATGGTGTAGTCGGTGGAATATGAGTTTGAACTACAGTAAAACATGAACACTACAGATTTGCAGATCTCGTACAACCCCATCCTCTCACTCACGTGGATGGGACTTTGCTGAATGAGTCTGAAGTTTCAACTATTCTAGGTATAAATTTTGACTGACATCTTACTTTTGAGAAACATCTGATGAAAGTTTCAGCAAATGCCACACAAAAGTTAGGTATTATTTGTAAGGCCTCATATATTTCTAAAATGTAACCTATTTTAGGTCATTTGTCCTTCACCAGAATACCGTTCTTCGGTGGGGATGTCTGTTTCTACCAGAGATTTATCTTTTTCAGAATGAGTGGTTTGTGGTGTCAGGTTTCTGCTTCCTAATATTAGCAGTTATGACTTAAGACCATTGTCGGATGGTCTCGTTTGTCAATTTTTCACAAGTTGTACTTTAACAAAGACCTTTCACATTCACACTTGACCCCTGATCCCTTTTTCCTGCCGAAAGCAACCAGATCTGCTGAACAGCAGTACATGTGCCTCGCTGTCAAACATCTCAGTTCCAGAGGTCCTTTATTCCTCACACCTTTGGGCTGTGGAACTGCCTCCCTCAGGATGTCTTGCAATTGGAACTTCATAAGTTCAAGATGAAATACATTACTACCCTAATACAATGCTCCTTGTGTTTTAATAATTTACTTACATTTTTACTTATTTATCTATGAATTCATTTATTTATCTGTGTTTCTAACAACTGATATCCTCTTTCTGTATTTCCCATCACCTTCTGTTACTTCTTTTGAAGGAACACCAAATTATTTGGAAGCTAGAATTTCAAGTCAGTGGCCCGTGTGGGCTTGTTCCATATGAATAGGGTTCATCTTTCTGAATAATAATAATAATAATAATAATAATAATAATAATAATAATGAGAGGATAATAATATGGGTGCCGTGGCAGAGTGGTTTAGCTCACTGATGGACTGATTAAGCAATACTGAGGCTGGTCAGTCGTTGGATGGGTGACCGCTCTCCTTTGCTACAATTTCCTCAGTCTACACAGCTGTAAATGAGTACCTGTTCCCAATGGGGTAGGATCCACTTATGGGTTAAATAGCAGAACTCAGCAATGTTGGAAAGAAATGAAAGAATAAATGACAACGACGTAAATGGAACCTCTGGCAACAGAGGAGCTTTGTCCGGCAGCCAAGTATACAACCCAATCGATGGAAGGACGGTCAGGTACTTGGAGGTAGTCATCCAGCAACTGACCACCACAACGACAGTAACCAGCAACCAGAGACTGGAGCTACAGAGGCAAACCAGAAGAAGAAATGGACAAGAGAAGAAAATAAGGAAATATGGAGATGCTACATCAGAAGCAACCCGACGGAAAGAAGATACAGAAGACTGGTCAACATTTGCAATGAGAGAAATGACACCCCTCACACAGAACAGAGGCTGACAGACCAAGTAAGAAGTATTAGAAAAAGAGCTGGCTCTCCACAACAGAGAGAGAGGAACTGGAAAGGGAACTAACACCCAGCAATGCAGGATAAGAAGATGAACTAAGAGATGTGGACACAGAAAACGACAGCAATGATGAGCTACCAAACAACGACACAAGAGGAAAGACCGAAGATGTAACAGATAGGTCAGAATGGGTGGAAAAGATCAGACAATGGATTAAGACATATACAGAAAGAACAAAGATCCCCTCCATGAAAGCCTACAACACAATGACACTATGGGAGAAAACAAGTTAATGAAATAATGAGACTTATACACACCACCAGTACCACAGAAACAAATAACCTGACATATGCAGGAGCAAGGCTAGTAGTAGAACTCATTGGGATACAAACACCAACACCATCATCACAACCAACCCAACAGAAACCAAAACAGCAACTGCCTTGGAAAGGCATCTGGAAAAACAAATCATGGCGATGAGATCTGACTTCATGGCGACGAGATCTAACTTAAATAAACTGAAAGAGATGGCAAACAAGAGGCTAATAAGCAAGAAAACAAGAGAGGAACTGAATGAGAAACAAAAAGTACAGGAGAAGGGACTTAACAACACAATATAAGATATAAAACAGTACAGGAGAAGGGACTTAACAACACAATATAAGATATAAAACAGAGGCTTAAAGCCAAAGCACATAAGATTGACAGCCAACTAAGAGGGGAAGACAACCACCAGGAAATTCCTGAAGTCAAACCAAGTGAGAGACTCTGGGAAAACATATGGAGCAATCCGGTATCACACAACAAACTTGCAACATAGCTCCAGGAAGTCAAAGCAGAAGAAATGGGGAGAATAAAACAAAGACTCAACGAGATCACGACAGACACACAGTCAGACACCAACTAAAGAAAATGCCCAACTGGAAAGCCCCAGGTCCCAATGAAGTCCATGGATACTGGCTCAAAAACTTCAAGGCCCTATATCCACGAACAGCAGAACTCCATGCGTCCAAATGGATGACCACAGGGAGAACATCCTTAGTACAGAAAGACAAGAACACGGGAAACATAGCAATTAACTACAGGCCTATCACCTGTCTACCAATAATGTGGAAATTACAGTGAAAGGCTATGCAACTACCTAAAGGATACAAAAACTATCCCCCACCTGCAGAAAGACTGCAGAAGGAAGTGCAGGGGAACAAAAGACCAGCTCCTGATAGACAAAATGGTAATGAAGAATAATAAGAGAAGGAGAACCAACCTAAGCATGGCATGGATTGACTACAAGAAAGCCTTCGACATGATACCACACGTGGCTAATAGAATGTCAGAAAATTTATGGGACAGAGGAAAACACCATCAGATTCCTCAAAAATACAATGCGCAACTGGAAACATAGCAATTAACTATAGGCCTATCACCTGTCTACCAATAATGAGGAAATTACAGTAAAGGCTATGCAACTACCTAGAGGATACAAAAACCATCCCCCACCTGCAGAAAGACTGCAGAAAGAAGTGCAGGGGAACAAAAGACCTGCTCCTGATAGACAAAATGGTAATGAAGAATAATAAGAGGAGAACCAACCTAAGCATGGCATGGATTGATTACAAGAAAGTCTTTGACATGATACCACACATGTGGCTAATAGAATGTCTGAAAATTTATGGGACAGAGGAAAACACCATCAGATTCCTCAAAAATACAATGCACAACTGGAATACAGTACTTACAAGCTCTGGGATAAGACTAACAGAGGTTAACATCAGGAGAGGGCTCTTTCAAGGCGACTCACTGTCCCCACTACCCTTCACAGTAGCCATGATTCCCATGACAAAAGCACTGCAGAAGATGGATGCCGGGTACCAACTCAAGAAAGGAGGCAACAGAATTAACCATCTGATGTTCATGGACATCAAGCTGTATGGTAAGAGCATCAAGGAAATAGATATCCTAACCCAGACTGTAAAGATTGTATCTGGGGACATGAGGACGGAGTTTGACATAGAAAAATGCGCCTTAGTCAACATACAAAAAGGCAAAGTAACAAGGACTAAAGGGATAAAGCTACCAGACAGGAATAGCATCAAACACATATGTGAGATAGGATACCAGTACCTGGGAATAATAGGAGATGATATAAAACACCAAGAGATGAAGGACATGATCAGGAAAGAATATATGCAGAGGCTTAAGGCAATACTCAAGTCAAAACTCAACGCCGGAAACATGATGAAAGCCATAAATGTATGGGCAGTACCAGTAATCAGATACAGCACAGGAGTAGTGGAGTGGACGAAGGCTGAACTCTGCAGCATAAACCAGAAAACTAGGAAACACATGACAGTACACAAAGTGCTACGCCCACGAGCAAACAGAGACAGACTATACATAACATGAAAGGAAGGGGGCAAAGGGCTACTACACATAGAGGACTGTGTCAACATCGAGAGTACGGGGACAATATCTGAAAAACCAGTGAAGACGAGACACTAAGGAGTGTGGGAAGAAGGACTGATAAAAGTAGACGAAGACCCAGAAATATACAGACAGGAGAATTTAAATCAGAAAGAGGAAGGGCACAACAAACCAATGCACAGACAGTACATGAGACAGACTAAAGAACTGGCCAGCAATGAAACAGGGAATGCTAACAGCAGCACAAGATCAGGCCCTAAGAACCAGATATGTTCAAAGAACAATAGATGGAAATAACATCTTACCCATATGTACGAAGTGCAATATGAAAGACGAGACCATAAACCACACAGCAAGCAAATGTCCGGTGCTTGCACAGAACCTGTACAAAAAGAGGCATGATTTGGTAACAAAAGCCTTCCACTGGAGCTTGTGCAAGAAACACCAGCTGGCTTGCAGTATAAGTGGTATGAACACCTCTGAGTTAGTTAGTTATGGGAGTGATAGAAAATGATAAGGCAAAATCCTCTAGAACTATGCTATCAGAACAGATAGGGTGATACGTGCCAATAGATCAGACGTGATGTTGACTGACAAAATCAAGAAGAAAGTATCACTCATTGATGTCGCAATACCAAGGGACACCAGAGTAGCTGAGAAGGAAAGAGAAAAAACTGATAAGTATCAAGACCTGAAAATCTAAATAAGAAGGATATGGTATATGTCAGTGGAAATTGTACCCATGATCATAGGAACATTAGGCACGATCCCAAGACCCCTGAAAAGGAATCTGGAAAAAGTAGATGCCGAAGTAACTCCAGGACTCATGCAGAAGAGTGTGCTACTAGAAGCAGCACACACACTGAGAAAAGTGATGGACTCCTAAGGAGGCAGGATGCAACCTGGAACCCCACACTATAAAAACCACCCAGTTGAATAGGATGACAGTGATAGAAAAAACAAAATAAATAAAGATACTATCACATAATTCTACTGAGGCTCATAACAGAAAAAATGCACAAGATAAACATTTCATTGTTTGAAGTGTGCAAAATGCCTTGTAAAACTGAGGTGGGGAGGCATGGCAAAAGGTATAATGAAGACAAAAGTGCTGACTATCAAGGGATTACTGTGCAGTGTTACTTTAAAACAAACTCTTCTGATACAGTTCAGGTACATAAATGATGGACTCTTGCAGGGGATAGCCTGGAACCCTTTCCAGAGGTCTTCCTCATGTGAGAAAAAGGAGGGTGCCTCCATAGCTCTTTGGTTCAGTAGGGAGAGTTCAGTGGCTTGGTCCACATCTTCCCTTCATTCAGGGAAACTGTCCCAACTAATTATTCTTCATTTCCACTGCAGATAGTCATATACGGAGACCTTCGATTCTGACTTCTTGGCATGTTTGCCTAAAATGTGAATATACTGCAAGGGAACAAGTACTACCAGAGTTCTGCTGGGGAGATGTATTCCCTTCCACTGAGACTCCTATCAAACCTGAGAACCCAAATGGCTAGTTTAAACCAAGCCTCCTCATCATTTTGGATGTCTGCCAGAAGCATACTGCAAATCTTAGATGTCCACTGATCACCCAAATTCACCTTTCTGTATACTGACAGTTAGTGGCAAGTGTTAAGTGCCATCCCCACAAGAGAAAAGTGAACTCTGCAGTTCGCAACAGAGCAACTGGCTGTTGCTTAATAGTAGCCCTGTACTGAGGAAAAAACTGAGAATCCTGAGAAACAGTAGGATGCATGCCACATACATACAGCAAATCCGCAGATTGTAAATTGTGATGAAGCAGCCCTACTTGGTTATAAGCACATGACGTTGATGATTGGTTAAGAGACAAGATCTTTTAATAAATACAGTCACATGTCAAAATACAATGTATAAATATATATAGTTGGTGACTAAAGTTTTACAATAATTAAATTAAAGGTATTATCATATCATTCAAATATCTTAAAATAACAAGTCATAACTCACTTCGTATAAACGTATAAACTGGGTGACACAAGATCACAACAATTAAAATAAAGATATTACCATATAATTCTACTGAGGCTCATAAACTTGCAGCATTCTGTTTTTCCAACTATGATTGCAGGTTGGCTAACAATCAATGTTTATGTCAGCTTTTAAGATACAACATGAGAGCATTCTTTTATAAGATATACGACTGTAGAGCCATTTATATACAGTATACCCAAAATACCAGCTAACAAAACTATTCAGCTATTTGCCCATCTCAATGCATTAACCCATACAAACATCACTAAAGAATAATGCATTAACCTGTACAAACATCACCAAAGAATAATCTACCTAGACCTTAAAAGCTTGGCATTAAAGCTAAAGGCCAAGCCAGCTACTCTTTTGCATATGTGTGAATTAATATATATATATTTTTTTTCATAAATCAGTAACTAAATCAACAAAGACAGCAAGTTAATACCCACCTAACAGCCCACAAATATCACAGGGCTTTGGCTTGTTTGGCTTAAATTCTTCCCGAATAATAGTGAAATTAAGTTCATGGGTAGCAAGACCCAACATAATTAAATCAGCATCTGCACCACATAAAACATGATGTGTATCAGGGTCATGATCAGGTTGAGCCCTTTGACGACGAATGTAATCCATAATCTTGTGTTCACCTTCACCAGGTACATTAGCATCTGACAACACAATCTGCAAAAACAATGGGATACTCAAATGAAGTAAATATTTTCTCATGAGTAATAACTCCTGAAAAAGTCATTCATATGACATCTAAAGTAGAAGAAAGTATACACATGCCATGTTTAATGTATTTTGTCAATAACTATACTACAAAAACAGAGCTCAATGTTGGAACCTAAACTTGGAATTACAAAGCTAAATACCTTTCTTACATACAGGTTTCCACTTAGTTTCAAGGTTTTTAGCAAGTTCTACAATGTCTATATATTTGCTCTTTACAGTAATCCAAATACTGATGACTCTATACATGACTGTCCCTTGGAGAATATTATACAGGGTGTGGCAACATAACTTCCTTTTTTATAATGCGTCGTAGTCTGGCTGTAGAAGTGTAGCGGGGTGGGCGTGGTTTCATTTGACAGGGCCGTTCTGAAAGTTTTCTTGGAAATACAGTCAGTCGCTATCATGCGTTGGAGTAGTGAGGAACGTGCGTTTGCCGTCGAAGCTTACTTTTCGAATCGTCAGTCTGTTATTGCAACCCAGCGCGCCTTTCGAAATCGTTTCAATGTAGCCCCGAGAGGCCCTGTTCCCGACCGGAAATCAATTGTTACATGGGTCACTACGTTCAGGCAAACTGGGAGTACTACACGACGAAGAACTGAAGTACCTCAGCCCATCAGATCACCTGAGAACATTGAGGCAGTGAGAGCTTCAGTCTTGCAATCCCCACGGCGTTCTGCGCGCAAACATGCCTCTGCCCTTGGACTTTCTGATCGTTCAGTGAGGCGAATACTTCACAATGACCTTCATTACCATCCTTACAAGATGGCGATTGTGCAGGAACTCTCCATACGTGATTTCACTTCACGAAGGAACGGCATGAGGCACTTCTCGAAAACGTTTCTGAAGACGCTATTGTTTACTTTAGTGATGAAGCACATTTCATTTGACTGGATCGCAACAAACAAAACATGCGCTACTGGGCTGACACCAATCCCCATGAATTGCATGAAAGGCCTTTGCATTCACCTAAAGTCACAGTGTGGTGGGCAATTTCCTCCACTGGAATTGTTGGTCCTTGGTTTTGAAGAAAATGAGGTCACAGTGACAGTGAATTCAGACCGTATGTAAACATGTTGGAGGATTTTTTTCCATGAATTGAAGAATTGGACCTAGGGGATATTTGGTTTCAACAGGATGGAGCAACGGCTCACACTTCAAGGGCATCGTGGCTGTTTTGAGGGAACATTTTCCGGAGCGCCTCATTTCAATAAGGGCGATTTGGAGTGACCAGCCTGTTCCCCGATTTGTCCCCTTGTGATTTTTATTTGTGGGGATATTTGAAATCCCGTGTTTATGTCAACCGCCGAGAAGCCTACCAGACTTGAAGGCCAACATCCGAGAAGAAATTGCCAATATACCCGCTGATACGCTGTTGAGGGTCATGGTAAACACCCGAAATCGGTATATGCAGTGTATGGACAATGGGGGACGTCACCTACCTGATATGATTTTCAAAACTGTGTGAAACAAAACTTTAAATATGTACTATAATTATGAAACAAAATTAAAACCTTTCTGATTTATACATCTTGTTTTATTGCCTTTTGGAAAAAGGAAGTTATGTTGCCGCACCCTGTAGTTCAGTCACAAGATTCAAAAGCTTCATTCGTGATTTATGGTGGTTGCAAGTCCAGCTAGTTAGGAACCTGTGAATACTTCTGGTAACAGGTTAGACCTTATAATCACAGATGTTCCAGCCACTGTTAAGTCCAAAGCCTGTGAGTATATAGGCACTTCCAATCATTGTGCCACTGAGATGGCTGTATCTGTCAATCAATATATTCCTAATACCACCACTGGAAAAACTGTCTGGCTGAAATCTAGAGCCAATTAGGATTGCATTATTAAAGATTGTCAGGAACTTAATATTTCATATGTTATATCTGATTCAGATCCCAAGAGAATTGAATGAAATGCTGATGGCTATTTTAGTAAAGTATATCTATAAGAAGGTCATCAAGATCAGGACAAATGACCAGCCATGATTTGATGACCCATGTAAATCAGCTAACCATGACAAACAGATCAAATTCAACACATGGAGACGATATCATTCACATGAAACCAAATAATTTTTGTTGGGTCTAGTTGTGTTGCTAATAGGACTGACCATATAGCTGAGAGAAATTGCAATACAGGCAGTGCCCACTCATCGGTGGCATCGGTTAACATTACGTTTTATGGCACTTGGCTAAAGTCATTGTTTAACGGATTTTCAGCATAATTAAGCAATTTTCTGCGCCAATAGGTGGTTTATCTGCTTCGGTAGGTGGTTTATTGGCACGGGTAGGCGGTTTATCAGCGTCAGTAAGCCATTTTCAGTGCCGGTAGGCGATTTATCGGCGTCAATAGGTGGTTTATTGGCATCGGTAGGTGGTTTATCGGCGTCGGTAAGCGATTTTCAGCACCGATAAGCAGGTGATTGGCACCTACGGCGTTGTAAACGCCATCTATTACCATAATTATTGTGATGATCTAGTTATCGGCGCTTGGCTGGGAACTGAATCCCCCCTGTTAACCAGGGAATGCCTGCAATTCCTTCAGGAGGAGAACTGAAGAAATTACTTACCCTGATATGTTGTGGACCACATCTATGGTGCCACTTTCATGAGTCCCGAGAGGAATGGGACATCTTGAGAGAGCTACTCTGATCTCATATTTTCCTCGATGCTAATACTAGAGAAAACGGGGATATTTTAGTGGGTAACGCAAGCATATCACCTATTTCAAACTAAATGGGATTAGAAATTTTTTGTAAGTTTTGTGACAATTTGTCATTCACTGTGCTCATGATTTTTATTTAGGCATAAAACAGATCAAAACTGTCAATAACACAATTTTGATAATTCATTGAAATTCGAAGATTGGCGAGCCCCTTAAAAAACAAAGCGAAGAAACCATTAGGATCTCAACCCCAGCTATCAAGATTATCAAGAACTTTCTTAACATCCCTGACACAAAATGCAAATTTTGTATTAGGTTCAGGATAACAAGTATAATGGAGAGATATCCTTAGCTGAATGCATACAGTAGCAAAGTCTCTTTTCTCTCTCAATGGGATTTTCTATTTCCAGCAGTGGTATAGCTATCTCTCTCCATTTCATCCATGCGGTAGCTACTCTCTTTCTGATTCCCCTCTCAAATCCTGGACAGTCGAGTGCACCCACAAGGGTTTCCTTTTTCCACTTTCCTCTTGTAATATATTTCAAGCACTGAAAATCTTACTCTACATATATTTTGTAATACTGAGCATCTCTTGTGATACCATTTATTATATTTGGTACATAGTGCAGTATTCAGCCCCACACCTTTCCCACAACCACCTTTTGGTCAATTTCACAATAGAGTATTTTCTTCTGCTTTCCTTCCCATTTCCCACAACAACCATTTGGTTGCTTTCATGACTATTTTTCCTCCGACCTTCCTTTCAAGACACCAAAAGTTTTGCTTAGCTTACACTAATTTTCAATAATCTTTTCTTCACCCCACTCTTCCTTCCACATTTTAAATATTTCCACCATTTCTTCCTCAAATTATGCTGTCAACACTAGATTATATGCATAAGATGAGATGAAATGGATTCGGTGCTGATAACCGAGAGAAATTAACATTTATCTCAAATTCTTCTCATACACTTGTCACTGTCTTTACTCTAGAACTAGTGCTATTTTACAGTAATATCGGTAGCTTAAAGAAGCTTCCTAGGGCCTTCTGCTTTGTAATGCATATCCAAAAATTAGTCTTGGTACACTTGTCAAAAGCCTTTTTAAGATCAAGAAATAAGTGACAGATCTTCCTTTCAGGCAGTACTTTTACTGCTGTTACCTCATTATAATGAACAGCATGAGACCACTGTTAATTACTGATTTTAAACAATTCTTATCAGTCTTTCCTCCACTATATCTTCAAATAATTCTCATAGCATGCTCAAGCAGTCTTATTCCAGAATAGTTTTCTAACTGCAATGCATTCTATTTTCTTTTGCATACCATTAGTATAGAGCTCTTTTTTTCCCATTCTTCTGGTCCTACATCTCCCTTCACCAGGTTTTCAAATATTCTAGTATGCTGATAAATGACAGGCTCTACTGTTGTTTTTATCAAACTGTTTGTTATTTTGGATGGTGTTCGGGCTTTTCCAGTTTTCAGTTTCACGAGACCCTTTCAACCCCTTCAGCTGTTAGTTTCTATATTATTCCTATTATGCAAACATCCTCCAGTACATGATAATTTTCTTTCTTCTGAAGATTTTCAAACTATAGCCTCCAATGTTTTAATCTCTTCATTTTCCACTTAAATTTACCATTTTCATCTTTTATATACCTTGCCCCAAATAAATTTGTCCATCTTTCCTCGGCCATTTTGCTATAATGAATATTTTCTTTTCCCTTCAGCAGTACAGCATTGAAATATGACAATTTTATAATTTTATATATACTTACCAAGTAATCACTTAGCTAACGATTATGATTGCACAGCATTCTAATTCAAAATTCGCTGTAACATGTCAGTTGCAAAGTGGGGGCTGATAGGCCCAGCCTACAGCAACAGGAGCATGGAAGCGACTCACAACCAACGGCGTCATTCTATTTTATTTCCGCAAAGTCTATGAAAAAAGGGGAGGGAGGGTGGGTTACGATTTAGTAATTACTTGGTAAGTATATATAAAACTTTATTTTATTGTAAAAATGTCATTTTTATGTAAGTAACTTACCAAGTAGTTACTTAGCTAAATCCCACACTGATAGGGGGGTGGGATGAATGGAAAATTCTACTTCAAAACCTCAAAAGTGGTAAACACTTGAACTAGAAAGGATGGTTAGCAATGAAACAATGCTTGTCGCTTCTTTACATGGTAAGAGAGCCACTGCAGGTGAATACTACCTCTGGTTGGTGCTCATCTTAACCTGTAGTGGCGCGGTGGTTGAGCTGTGAGTCGCCTCTACATCAGTGGAAGTCTTGCAACAGAGGCTATGCCTGAACACTGACAAGACATATGCAGAAAAAAACTTGCCCTTGCCCTGGGTGCAGTACCACAAACAAACAACCAGATAACACTGTCACCCATCCTGACACAACGAACCACTACCCATCCAAAGGAATGGTGGGCACTCCAGGTACAAAAGTAATCCCAGGCTCCCCAAAAACTCGACACCCTGCATCAAGGCAAAGAGACAGAAGAGAGACACAATCTCGCCTATGCTTCTTCCCCAATACCATGCCAGCCACTGATAAAGGTCCAAGGGTACTGCAGTTTTCAAACACTGTTTCTACTTCTTTCAAATGATGAGATGCGAAGATAGATTTGCACCTCCAAAAGGTCGACTGAAGAATGGAAGAGAGATAAATTGTGCTTGAAGGCAAGAGAGGTAGCCACTGCTCTTACTTCACGAGCTTTAACTCTGATCAAAGGAAAAGAGTCTTCCTGAATCCAGGAATGCACTTTGGAGACCAAGTCTCTAACAAAAGAATGATAGGGCATTCTTTGAAAGCGGACGAGAAGGATTCTTGACACAACACCAGAGATTGCTAATAGGTGCTCTGATCTTCTCGATCCTATGCAGATAGTACCTAAGGCTCTGACTAGGCAAAGAACCCTCTCCTCTTCATCCGGGCCCAGGATTTCCATAAAATTCCTAATATGGAAGGAGCAAGGCCAAGGCTTAGAAGGATCCTCATTCTTAGCTAAGAAGCCTAAGGTGAAAGAGCACACTGCATTCCTTGAGACGCTACCCTATTGTCAATCGTTGGTGGGCCGGAGTTCACCCCCGGCCGGCTGATGAAGAGTTAGTTTATTTCACTTGGTTTGATCACAATAAGTTTGGCCATAGCCAGGGCTACCAGAAAGAGGGTCTTCTGCGTAAGGTTCTTGAGGGAAGTGGAATTGAGTGGCTCGAAAGGAGGACCCATAAGCCACTTAAGAACTACATCCAAGTTCCAAGATACTAGATCAGATTTCTTCTGCTTAGAAGTGTTGAATGACTTAATGAGATCATTAAGATCCTGGTTAAATGAAAGATCCATAACTCTGTCTTTAAAAACCAAGATAAGCATCGCCTGGTATCCTTTAACGGTGGACAAGGACAGACTCCTAGAGGTTCTCAGGTATCAAGATGTCTCAGAAGACGAGATGTGATGTCTGAGGCACCATCAAAACACTGTCCACTTCAGTGATTCTCAAACTGGGTGCCGTGGCATCCTGGGGTGCCACAGACAGTGCCTAGGGGTGCCACAAGACTGTCATGAATTTTGTCTTGGTTAGATCATCTCAATGAAGATTTGTAAAGGAAAAAAAAGGTTTGCAGAAGTCTTCATATAATTTTCATCACCGGATCTACTCCATGTTTATCTAATTCTTCCGATATGCTCTTTGTTTGTATATTTCTGCATGTACGGTGTGCTGATTTTGGTTTGAGTATGGATGATAATTGTATTCATTAAATAGGAAGTTAATCCACTTGATATGGTATATGGTGAAGAAGGGGTGCCACAGTAATGATTACATTAGTTAGGGTGCCATCACTGAAAAAAGATTGAGAACCACTGGTCCACTTTGACTGGTAGATGCTGCAAGTAGATTGTCGTCTGCACTTTGCAATAGCTTCTGCAGATGCTCTTGAAAAACCTTTCGCTCTGATGAATTTCCTGACAGCTTGAAGCTTGTCAGAGCGAGAGTAGACAACCCTTGGTGGTATCTCTTGAAGTGAGGTTGTTTGAGTATCCATGGTCTTTGGGGAAGCAGCCTCAGAAAGTCTATCATATGTAGAAGGTCCGGGAACCATTCCTTCCGGGGCCAGAACGGAACTACGAGTGTCACTAAGATGTTGCGGTGTGACAAAAACTTGTTCAGGACTTCCCTCACTAAGCTGAAGGGTTGGAAGGCATAAAGGTCCAGGCCTGACCAGTCTATGAGCATGGTGTCCGTCACCCATGCCAAGGGGTCCAGGGCTGGAGAGCAGAAGAGAGGAAGGCAACTGTTTCTTGAGGTGACAAACAGGTCTAAGGATGGTTTGTCCCACAATCTCCAAAGGTCGACATAGATCTTGTGGACCAAGGTCCACTCGGTAGGAAGGACCTGCTTCCGACGGCTCAACTCATCTGCCACGACATTTAATGTCGCCTGAATGAAGCAAGTGACCAGCATCACTTGATTCTAATGCACCCAAAGTAGAAGGTCATTTGCAGTCTGGCAGAGGGAAAAGAAACGAGTACCCCCTTGTTTCCTGATATACAACAGTGTGGTGGTGTTGTCTGCATGAGCAACCACTTGTCTTGTTGCAAGCTGAGGTTGAGAAATGCTCAAGACCTAGACGAATGGCCTTCAGCTCCTTTATGTTGATATGAAGAATGCTTTCCTTCGGGGACCACATCCTGGAAACCTCCTGGCCCCCCACTAAAAGGGCTCCCCAGCCTAGATCTGAGGCATCTGAGTAGAAGTCTAGGTCAGGGTTCAGAGAGGGATGAGATCTTCCATGTGAAAGTCTTCCTTCAGACAGCCACCACTGGAGATCCGATTTTATCTCCAGAGTGTTGGGAAAGATGACAGAGTCTGGTTGAGTCTTCCTGTCCCAGTTGGCTTTGAGGAAGAATTGGAAAACTCTCGTGTGCAATCTGCCCAACCTGACGAGGGTCTCGATAGACAACAGAGTACCCAGAAGGCTCATCCACTGACGGGCTGAACACGATGAAAGGAAAAGGAAATTGTGAATCGTCTGGAGACAGTTTGTGATTCTCTTGTGGGACAGAAAAAACTGAAAAGTCCGAGAGTTGAGAATCATCCCCAAATAAAGAATCTCCTGTGTAGGGGCTAACTGGGACTTCTAGAGTTTAAAAAAATTCCTAGATCTTGTGAAAGTTGGAGAGTTGTCTGAAGGTCCTTCGTGCACTTCTTCAAAGGAGATCGAAGAAGCCAGTCGTCCAGGTAAAGGCTGATGATGTTGCTGACTAGGCAGAGCCATTTAGCGAGAGGGGAGAGGACTTGGGAGAATATTTAAGGAGCCATGGAGAGGCCAAAGCAGAGGGACCGAAACTGGAAGACTTTCCCCTAGAAGACGAACACGAGATACTTCCTGAACATCAGATGGATGGGGATATGGAAGTATGCATCTTGCATATCCAGCATGATCATCCAATGGACCGGGTGAATGGAAGCCATGGCTGACTGATTCGTCTCCATCTTGAACTTCGTCTTCCTTACAAAGAGACTGAGGGCGCTTATGTCTAGGACTGGTCTCCAACCCCCTAACAATTTTGGGGACTACAAAAAGATGACTGTAGAAGCCCTGAGAGTGATGTCCTCAACTACTTCTATGGCTCTCTTCAGTCTGTCAAAGCCTGGGATCTTGCAACAGGATCGACTAAGGGGGCAGCAACCTGTGGGCAAACCCTGCCAGCCTCCCTTGGACCTCCGGTATGTCTTCTCCAAGGTTCAGGGGAGTGGGACAGTGACCTTCGTCTAGGAGAACTGATGGGAAAGGAAACCACCTCCTCCACTACCACTTCACTTAACACTTTATCACTAAACACTATCACTGAAAACTTTGCCCATCAGGACTCTACAGGACACCCCTATCTCCAACACTGAATTAACCACTAGACTTATTTTCTTGTCAAACTTAGATTCAATTCTAGACTCAAGACTGGCACGCGCATTGGGGTCAGAAGCACGGAAGCTTATCACGGGAGTATGTGGAGGGATAGAGGGAGGGCTGAGGATAGGGGAAAGAGTGTGCGTGTGACCGGGAGTACAGGGAAGAGGGAAGCTAGTGTCTCTCTTAGGCTTAGGAGAAGAATCCCTACTAACATAGGCCCTACACCTTCTACTTACACTCCCCAAATGTATTCTCCCTTGAACACACCTGCCTCTACACTTGGTGCACCTGGTATGTGCATCATAAAGAAGCTTAACTAATCTAAACATACAGTCTTCGCTGCAATAGCGATGACTGGAAGAGCTAGAATCAGACATAGCTAACTAAAAGAAAGTCTATATCTACTGACAAAACCAAAAAACCAACAGCTTGGCTAAACGAAAGTGAAATACTTCACTGACTTCAGCATGCAAGCAACAAGCAGTGAATCAGGCAGGGCTGCAGTGACCAATGTGATGATAGCAGCGGGGCATAAAAGAGAATGATGCCATTGGTTGCAAGTTGCTTCCATGCTCCTGTTGCAGTGAGCAGGGCCTATCACCATCCCCCGCTTTGCAACTGACACATTACCATGAATTTTGAATTTAGGATGCTATGCGAGCATAATCATAACCAAGTAATCACTTGGTAAGTTACTTATATAAAATCTGATAACAATCCTCCTAACTCCACTTCTTGGCCCTTGCCATCTACTTTTTAGGCCTCCTCTGCTTTACCTAATAGATGTCTCTATTATTTTCCCAGCATGTCCTCTGCCAGAGCTTGAAGGCTTTTTCTTCTTTTCATCTGCCCTTCATATAATTCCACCAACTGTTTTTTTCTCTTTAGTCCTTTCCTATTAATCATGCTTACTTCTGCCTTTTATGTCTTCTGTCAGCAGTGTCCACAAACTTAACTTTGAAGCTGTATTTGATTACACTTCAATAATCTTTATTGCAGATTTCACAAAATGACATGCTTACAATTAGTATTCTTTATTATAGATTGTGTAAAATGTTTTATCTTAAAGAATTTACTTTATGAAGGATAAAAGAAATTAAAAACACCAAGTTAAAGTAGGAAACTCCCAACAATGAACTTGGCTGGCTATGGATAACCTAAATTTTTCAAAACAACCATTTTTGCTACACAACCTAGTCAGTGGAAATTAACCGCACTAAGTAGTAGTTAAATGTATAAAGATGCACATGAATAAGCACTATTTATTAAAGAAATAGAAATACCTTAGAAATATCATGGTGTAAAGTCTAATACATAACAGTACATTTGAGAAAAAACCATGAGTATATCCTAATACCTCATACAGTCCTATGATAAAATATGAAGCGAAAAATATGAAAAATAAGAAGTGAAAACAAATGAAAAACCTAACCTTAATATTTCTCCATGCAGGATCTGTATTGAGTCTATCATGAACGTAGTAATGAAGACACTTGGACAAGCGATCCATAAACGGTGTGCCAGGAGTAATACAATTTGAGTCAAAATGAGATTCCTTTGGTTTCTCGGGGGGTACCTTATAACCTGAAAAAAAGACAATTTAAATTTTCCAGAGCACTTCCAAAATATAAATTCTCATAAAATGTATTATTTGGACATTTACCTACTGTTAAAGATAGCCTTATATCTCCTCGCCTATCAGAGTGAAGATATAAGCTATCTTTAACAGTAGGTAGCGATTCATCCTAAAGAATTACAAATATTTGCAAGAATAAACTCGATGTCAATTACAACAACAATAAAAGAAATACTGGAATTTCCCGTCAATATATTCTACTTACTTTCTGGATCAAATTATTCACATTTTGGAACCCTAAGTAAGTAACTCAGCCTAAATGAGACTTCAGGCGACTGTTAAAGCCCAGAGATTTGAGCTCTAAGGCTTCCATTCTGCTTTTTTCCATCATTTCCACCTTTGCCAACAAGGCCAAAGACATCTGACTCCAGAGCACAGAACTAAACGTGTTTGGGGTATACAAGAAGGGAAGATGTATGTAATTGAACTGAAGACTGAACCCATCCCAACGGACAGATAAAACCCAAGATTCTGCTCCTTGCTCATATCCCATGGCCCAATGACAAGAAAGGCAACCCCCTACTAGTGGCAGCAACCCCTTTTCTTCTCTTCTTGGTACCTGCTGGGGAAGGACGACAGAGAGGTGCTGGGAAGAAACCCCCTCCCCCACCCTTTGTAGAGGAAGAAGGCTGGACTACCTCTCAGGGTTTCTGAAAACCAAGCTTCTTTGTAGACCCTGATGTAGAAAGGTTTGCTACACATTTAGGGAAGAGTAACGAGTTCAACACTAATTATTCCTTAACGAGAGGCTACTCTCATGAGATACCTGCTTTGATTAAAGAGGCAGCCATGTCTATCCTTCAAAGGACCAAGTTTACCCACAGACTGGTGCTCTAAAGTGCCAGGATGATAAGGGCCTTACCTCCTGGCACTATCAACTTCCTAATAAACGCCTTGTCACTCCAGGATGAGATGCCTGATTTGTTAAATTCCACCAACATATTTAACCAATGGTCAAACCACAAGACAGTCTGGAGAGATGTCATGAAGACTGTAGCCTCTGCAGCAGATAATGTCAAACCCTTCTGACAACACCTCTTTAGTGGGAGGTTACTCATCAGCCAATAGACTGAAAAGCTGAGCGCCAAAATAGCCCCACATCCTCCTGCATGCACTACTTCCTCTGACATGTGAGTGGCAGGGGGAGGAGTTTGTTTGATCTGCTAGAAACAAGGGAACTCCCAGCTCGCCTAAATTTTGAAACTTCGTGTTAGCACTACTCTTTTGTTTATGCAGGTGACTAGTGACTAGACCCACCCACTTTCGGGGTAAGAGAGAGGAGCAACTCAGCCAAGAGCTCAATTTGTTGATGCCCAAAAAGTCCATGTGAGGGGAGGAGGGTGGGCTCCATCCGTAATTACTGGCACCCAATGATATCTGTGTCCCACACACAAGTTCTGTACTTGCGAACAATTGTCTTTACTTTAAACAGTACCAATCAAACCGTTCTAATGTTGTTGAGTCTGCTATACAATCTGTCAGTGCAGCCTTCTCCGATGAGGAAATCAACGCTGCATGTACAAAATACAATATGGGTACATATATACGCACACAAGTAGCACCAACAAACAGTAGGGAGAGGTTTGTGCGAAGACCCAGGAATTCTGAAATTGTGCTAGCCGAAATTAGCCCAAGATTAGCGATGGAAACGGAATAACGATTGCTGGATTAGTGATGGTCAACCTGTACTAATAAATGAAATGGAAGAGTAACATTGTACAATTTAATGTTTTACCTACTAGTCTTGACTAACATTGTAAAGTTTGGCCTTCACACATTGTGAAGTTTAGCGTTCGTAAAACTATTTCTTTTAATGTAAGTACATACAGCATTGGGACCTATCAATGCAGATGATCAGAAAGAATTACAAGATCAACTGAAGTTTTACTATTCTTGGGAAAATCTCAAACTGTTTTACTAACCCTTTTCTTGAAGCTCCTGCCTTAATCGAGCAACTTCTAACGTCTTTTCAAATGCTTCTTTTGAGGCTCTGAACCTTCTTGACCTCTGCTGATTCATTTTAGCTCTTGGTGCAACCCCATCAATGGCCATGTATAATAGTTTTCGTGGACGTACAATTGAGAACAATCTATCAATACACTGAAACAGAAATGGACATTATGAAATATAGAATAGCGTAGTACAAACACCACATGAACTTTACAAACCATTCTGGAACCTCAAACTTCTTAAGAAAATGCTTGTTGTAAACTAAGGGTGACCAATCAGAATAGTTAGAATACAAATAACTTGTTAGACTTACAACTTCTGTTAAGTGATGTAAAATGGCAAATGTCTTTCTTCACATTCTTTTCTTCTCTTGGTTTCAAGTCTGGTCAACAACTTACATGGCTTATCATTATCTCTATTCACTAGTACAATATTTCAAAAGTGGACTCCTTTATACTTACTTCAAAGATAGCAACCATCATCTCATCCTCATTCCTAGGTGCAGGTTTATCTTCAGGATGTGTACAAGGATGAATGATACCATTCATGTCCAAATATAAATTATCAAACTCTACCCCATTTGGATTGGGCTTTGTGGCATCGACAGGTACCCTAGTGCCATCTTCCGTTTTGAATTGCTGCAAGATCAAAAATTAACAACTTCAAAATTTAATTGTATAAACATTTCATTACAAAAAAAATTCTGAAAAACAGGAAACACTGCATATAAGCAGTTCAAGCAACACCCAAAAACAACAAATTTAAAAAAAAATTGTTTTTATCCTAACATACAAACCTGAAGGTCTTTACATATGTGATAGTGCATGCGAACGCGAGCTGGAACGGCCGTTTAAATTTTAACAAGGTGTTAACTACTGATGATAGGATTGGAGTCCTGCCCACCAAGTTGTTCTGTGCCCATAAAAGAAAGTCTTTGGCTGCTTCGCACAGCAAAAGAGACTGGGTTCCTCCTTGGTTTCTGATATAGGCCAGTGCAGTCATGATGTCTGAATGAACCGCAACAGTCCTTCCGAAGGTCTCTGTCGCAAAGAACCGAAGAGCCAGGTGTTTTGTCTTCAATTCTTTTACATTTACAGTATATGAAGATCTCTTTCTGTCGGAGACCATAAACCTGACATTTCTAAGCCGTTGAGAAGGGCTCCCCAACCCAAGTCAGATGTGTCGTTGTACAACACTAGGTTGGGGTTCACAGGAGACAATGACATCCCTGTCATGAAGCTGTCCTCTGCCAGCCACCACCGAAGGTCCTCCTTGATTTCGGGGGCAATTTCGAAGATGAATGAATCCAGAAATACTTTCCTCCACCAGTTGGCTCTGAGGTAGAACTGTAGCGGTCTGATATGTAACCTGCACAAAGGAACAAACTTCTCTATTGACAACAGTATTCCTACAAGGATCAGCCAAGTATTGGCCGAGCAGGACGGAGGAGAATTTAATTTTTGGACTTTCAAGATGCAACTGAGAACTCTTTGTTGGGACGAAAAAGCCCGAAAATTCAGAGAATCTATTGCTATCCCCAAACATAGAATCGACTACGTGGGGACCAAATGCCATTTCTTGAAGTTTATCAGCAATCCTAAGTCTTGCGCAAGTTGAAGAGTCTTCTGAAGGTCCTCTGTGCATTGGGCTTCTGAGGGGGAGCAAAGGTACAAGGACAACGTTGATTCCAATGAGGTGTAACCACTTTGCTAATGGGGGCAAGAACCCGGGTGAGAACTTGAGGGGCTGTGGAGAGGCCGAAGCACAGGGCCCAAAACTGGAAGACCCTGTCTTGGAACATGAATCTAAGATAATTTCTGGAATCCTGGAGGACTGAAACGTAGAAGTAAGCGTCCTGCACATCTATCGTCGCCATCCAATCTCCCTGATGGATGGCTGACAGGACCGAGTGATTTGTTTCAATCTTGAACTTCGTAGTTTGAATAAAGAAATTCAGAGCGCTGATGTCCAGGACAGGTCTCCATCCCCCGATGATTTGGGGATCACGAAGAGGCGATTGTAAAATCCCTCCGTGCTCGTGTCCTCGACTTCCTCCAATGCCTGCTTCTTGAGCAGAGCCAAAACTTCCCAAGACAGGGCCAAAAACCTCTCTGAGCCTACAGAGTAGGCTGTCAATTTGATGGGAGAGGCATGCAACAGATACTTCCATTGTATCAGACGAGAAGGAGGCGAACAAAAGTCTGCTTTCCCCACGTCCCTCTTCTCTGGCAACCATACGTCAATATGAGCAAGTGCTTCCTGGAAGAGGAGGAATGAACCATAGGCGGCAACCTAGTCGCTCCTGTCGGTTGTCGCATCATAAACGCTGAACCTGGAGAAGATGGGGCAGCTGGAGAGAAGGAGTTCGGATAGTACACCAGGAAGAACCGCAAAAGTGTTGAATAGTTCGACGTGGGAGCGTCATCCTCCACAGGTTCCTCCTCTGAGGAAATCGGGGACATCGGAGGATCCGAGGGAACCTGAGTCGCTGCAGCTGGCTTCTGTAACAGGTTCAAGATATTATCCAAGTGGCCCTGAATAGGAACTAAGGAAGGATCCTGAACCACAAGAGGATTGGCACTAGATACACCAAGAACAGAGAGTCCCACCTGTGGCGCCAGACGAATACTGGCAGGCAGACAAACATCAACACTGGCGCCCACTACCACTGGATGCTTGGTCTTTGTACATCCGCTCACAAACTGACTGGACACAACAGGATCACCAAAATTACCACCTCTAACAGACAGATCGGATGTCTGCAACTCGGACACTGTGCACCCAAAGGAACTACGCTGGGCTGCTGGGCGCTCGGACACTTGATGTCCATTTACATATATGGTAGCCTAGCCCACACTATAAAGTATACTCTATACATACACGGTACAGCAATTGTTAATATCAGCTAATTCTGGAGGTTCATGCAGATTGACTTATGATAATTCAATACAAAGAGAAATTGAATAACAAACAAGAATTAACTTAGCCTACACTATGGTATATCGCAAAAATATACAGTAGCCTAGCCTACATTATATTGTAGGCAGTCCCCAGTTAATGGTGGGCTTGGTTAGACGATCTGGTTTTGCACTGCTTGTCTAGCGCCAAAAATCGCCAATTTCACTTATTGGTGCCGATAATTGGGTATTGGCGTCAATATATACCTAACAGAGGCGCTGATAACCGAAAATCCAGCGATAAGCCCCAAAAACTAGCGATTTTCGGTTATCATCACACCCCCAGAACAGAACCCCTACTGATAACTGGGGACTGCCTGTACTCTATACTCACATAATATCGTATTACACAAACATCAACATAACGAATATGCATCTTTTCCATGGATCTTTTAAAACGTTACGCTTTAATTCACTGTATCCAATAATATTGTATATATTCTTACATTACTTTTGTATTATAAATTGTGATCATAGCAATCAATGTTTTGCTTTGGAAATCAATAATGAGGTAAGTATATTTTGCTGTATTTAACTCAGTTCAGAGTGCTCTTCTTGCTTCTATTTAGTGTAAATGAATCTCTATATACTTTATTTACATGGGGAAAGGTTATTTTTCGTTATACGAAGTGTTTTTAGGTCGAAATATAACTTAAATACGTCTCGTGAAATTAATTGTTATTTTTTAATTAATAGATGATGTTGGCAATTTGGGGGCATGTTTGTTTTGTGAGGGAAAAAAAAAAAAAAATTCCGTTTGCTATTTTCACTTGCTTTCATCATAATACAAGCTTTATGTATTTATCTTTTATCCGCGTGAAAACAGCAGTAATGTGTTCTTCATGCCCTGTAGTTTTGATTAAAATACTTTCTCTAATTTTAATTATGGTCGAGTTTCATACATGTTGCTGATGCACGATAATTTATAGTCATTAGCAGCTTGAACACTGTTTTCTCAGCTTCAGCTACGACTTGAAGCTTAAATTTAGCAGTATATTTCCTTGCTGATCTTTTATCCATACCGAATAAGGGTATAATGTAAAAATATATCAGTCCTATTCTACTTAACATCATTTGTACTACAACTACAGTAATTGTTTACTACCATACGAAGGTTGAAATACAAGCAAAACGCCTGTTGTTATCTGATTCGGTTATAAGCAGAATAACAGTTTCTCGATTTACGCAAGAGTATAACGTTACTAACAATGCTTTTATCATTCTCTTTTACTTTTTTAACTAGAGGATGGGATAAAGAGATGGAGGAAAAGAAGGTGGTCTATTGTAATTTGGTCTCTCTCGCTCCTGATTGTACGCTGCTGCCTGCACCCATGGGATTTTTTAAAATATTTTCTAAATATTGTCGTATCGGTATTGTTTACCCCATCGAATTATCGTAACTACAGCACTTCCTGGGTACCTAAGTATTTTTATTATTTTATCACAAAAAGTGCATTTAGTCACGAAAATTACATGAAAATACAGTAATTAGTGAATATTTCTCGGTGAAAAATACAGCAAATAATGCGTATACAGTATATGTTCCATAAAGAAATGCACGAATAGGCGAGTCCGCGAATACGGGGCTTTGCTGTACCTACGGCGAAGCTGGACACGGCCGTTAAACTCTTGAACAAGGTGGTTAGGCTAAGCTAAGTATACCTTAGTTTTACCAGACCACTGAGCTGATTAACAGCTCTCCTAGGGCTGGCCCGAAGGATTAGACTTATTTTATGTGTCTAAGAACCAATTGGTTACTTAGCAACGGGACCTACAGCTTATTGTGGAATCCGAACCACATTATAGCGAGAAATGAATTTCTATCATCAGAAACAAATTCCTCTAACTCTTCATCAGCCAGCCGGGGGATCGAACTCCGGCCCAGCGAGTCGCCAGTCCGCAGCTCTAATGACTTACCCAACGAAGAGCTAGGTGGTTAGGCAGTAGCTACAGTCAGTTAGGAGGGAATACACACCTGCCAGGATGTAAACATTCCAATTTGCCTTTTGGCCCAGGTTCAGATTCAGGGGTTGCATGAGGCAGGCATAAAAATGTAATGCAAAGGACCTCAGGTTTGTATAGTTAGGAAAAATGCAATTTACTTTTAAAAACTGATTTGTTCCGACATGATATACAAACCATCGGTCCTTTACATTAGAAAGGCTCACTGGATAGAGGGAGGAATCTGAGTGAGTTTCTTGAACTGACTGGAGTTCTGCACACTGGGGCTACTCCTCCTGGTTGAAAGTGCAAGGATGAGTACTGTGCCTCTGACATATTGATCGAGTGTAGGAACTGCAAGATCAAATGTCAGATCCTGGACCTTTTCGCATGAGTGACGAAACGTACCTCATCTCATAAGAAATGGGCTGGGAAGAATATAAGAGTCGGAGGCAGTAAAGAATTTATTATTATTAAAAAAGTTTAACCAGACCACCGAGCCGACTATCAGCTCTCATAGGGTTGGCCCGAAGGATTTGGATGAAATGACAGGTTCAGGTTAGAAGCCTAGCACTGGGACCAAATAAGTCACTCGGTAGTGATGAATGACTGAAAATGAAACTACAGTAAACCCCCCGTATTCGAGGTCTCACCTATTCGCAGATTTCTCTGTGGAATGTATATACACATTATTTGCACAAAATTCATCAATTCGCGGTATTTTTCACTGAAAAATATTCATTAATTACTGTATTTTCATATCTTTCATGACTAAATGCACTTTTTGTGATAAAACTATTAAAATACTCAGGTACAGTATAAGCATTTTTAGAGGGTTTTTGTGTTTGAACTATCACAATAGGCAGTTCTAAGTGTTTTTACCGGGTTTTAAGTATTGGCTATTTTCTTTGCCAGCAGCTACTAAATATGCTTTCTCAAGAACTACATACTTGTAAATTCCAACCATTGCTGTTCCAAAGCTCAAAATTACCCATGTCCTAAGTCTAAGACAGTTTGACATGGAACACAGAGAGAGAAGGAAAGCGATAACAATAAAATATAAGAAGCTTACAATGAGCTACAGAAAATAATGGTGGATAAAGGGCCATACATGACCCATGCAGAGAATTTATTTACTTGCCCATCAGAGGAAAATCTGACACTACATTTCTTAATGATGATGATGTTCATATAAAAGACTAAATGTATTTATGTGCAAAATGCAACCTAACAACTTCTCATAAATGCATTTGTTTTGAGAGTACAATAAAGGAGTGGGATTGTACAACACTAATTGAACAGTATATTTGTCTCTAAGTATTAACATTTTATCTCCTGTATGCCACAGGGCTCAGCTATCCCAATTCAATAGTCTATGTTTTCTGCCTCTTTGCCTTTTTCCTACTGCCCTTCATGATTTGTGACCAACTTATGTATGTTTTTCTAATAATTAAAAACCTTATTTATGTCTAAAATTATTATTACCCAGAAGCAATAAATTTAAAACCCGAAATGAACATAGCAAATATCAAAACAAACATTAAAAACAGGAATGCAGCCCTTCAACTGTAACATCCAAGTACAGTTTAAAAGTGTTCCATTGTCTGGCCTTTAGAGAAACACTGTCCAAGGTACACTAGAATGGTGGGGAAGGATCTGTACAGTCAAGAGAGCTGCTTTCAGCCTTAAATTCTTCCTTCCTACAGGAACAAATACCAGAAGGTAGAAATGGATGAATAATTTGCTCCAAAAGCTTATTAGAAACAAATCTTGGGCAAACCCTAACAAGTCTAGAAAATGGATTGTGCATCTCCAAATAGATGGGAAAGAGCTAAATTTTGAGTGCTTGAGAACCTCCCAGGCTCCTGATATATGAAGTGAGAAAGTGGCATTTTAGGCAAGATAAACGTGACAGTTGAGTGAAAACCAGCAGAAGTTCTTAATTATTGGTGGTAGGCAATGAATGTTACTTGAGGAAGGACCAGAGAGGGCACCTGAGCAATTTTGCATGGTGGTATCTGTTGAATTAAGAATTGCTGCATTGTCAAAATGAAAAAAAAAAAAAAAAAAAAGCCTGGTTTGAAAAAGAAAGAAAAAATTTGACTACAACTGTATAGAGCAAGAAAAGTCAAACTGATTATGTGCAAGAAATCTGACATGACTGTTGGCAGCACATTAAAGGTGGTGTATTGAACTTGAAAATAAAACACAGTAAAAAATAAACAATAGCAGGTAGTTTATCAAAATTTTCTGGTTTTTTCTGCAAACAAAGACAACTGGATACACCTGAATTCATTTTCCTTACAGAGAAAGATTGTGGGAATAGATTGCTGATATAAAAACAACAATTATTATAAATTTGGAGATAAAGAGAGTAATAAAAGGTGTCATTGTATCTGGAAAGAAATTCCATAAAAACTCTGAAACCTGGTGGTAATGATGAAGTGAAAGTATTGGTGAAGCCAAAAAGATGAAAAAGATCTGGGGAAAAGGTTTCCACAACAATCGGGATCGAGGTCCAAGATATATGAAACAAGTAAAGACCGCAGTTGGATACGAAAAGGCAAGAGCTTAGTTACCTACAAAGAACTGGAGACAGCAGAGTCAAACGAAAAAGTCAGACTTGCAGTGTTGAGGGTTGATAACATCTAAATCTTAACTCATTTAACGCTTTTAGATTATTCCCTGGTGCTGGAATTATTTTGCAATCAAGGATAAAGATTTCAGAAGAGGTGGAAAGAATCATGATAAAGCCAGTTTTATGGAGAAATATCCTTCTTCAGTGTCAAATTCTTTGAAGATGGATTCAGAACCTGTAAAATTTTTTGTTATATTACAATTTTGAATTAAACTATGTACTAAAGAAGATCAAAATTGTAGATTTTCAGGACTTTATGGAATTTTCAAGAGGTAAGAAGAGCCAAATGTGCAGAATATGAACAAAGACATATTTTATTAGCAAAGAAAAATGGACTACAGTATGTAAAGAGACTAAAGAAGAACGGAAAAATTTATTGAGCCCCATTATAAAAACAAGGGTACATCCATCCTCCTACCTCCTCCAGAGGAATAACAGCTAATCGTCTCACATCAAGAAAATTAATTAAGAATATTGGATCAAAGAATTGAGAAGAAGCATCTGTCTTTCAGAATCAGTTTGGTTGTACATTTCGAAGAGGAATCACAGCATTGCTCCACCTGTTTCTTTTGTCACTTGATGGAAAAACAGCAGAGAAGGGCTTTTCATAGATCTGGAAATTTTGAAATCATAGAGTTCCAGGCCAAGAGGTATAATTTTTAACCTGCCCCTATTAAGGGAACACCAACTAGGGGTTGTAGCTGGCAGTCCAAGGTGTATGAAGATAAAATTGCAGGTTAGAAGCCAGTTTGTCTTATAACGTAATCCTTTCCTGTCCGAGAAGGTTTACAACTGACCATTTGCATTAAGTCCATACCTTTTGCAAATCATCAGTTGGATTTTCTATCCCAAGGAATAAGCATCAATCACCTGTTTTCATGTTGAAATCGTTGGTGCTTTATCAATGATTACTCAATGGTAAGTGGAGCCAGCAGAGGATTAACAGATCAGTAGGAAGAAGACTGAATAGCTGGAAGTTTAAAACCACCTCAAACACTTTGCTGATTTGATTATGGTAATCACTATCGTTGGTTGCCTTGAAAATTAGGTATTTTGCATTCGCACAAAACCTGATGATGGAAAGTGAAAATAACCCAAGAGATTTTCTGAGTGAACCTCCTGAAAGATGTCAGGTGCCTTGTGCTCCTGACAGAATCAACATAAATGTTTTATTTAGGTAAGAGGTATAAGATTTATTAGACTGATTTGTGCCTGGTTTGTATTGAAACATGGCTGGTAAAGCATTGTTGAGAAGAATCTGTTAATTTTATCTTGTCAGGTTGTGTGTGGATTTACAAATGGACAGTTTCAGAAATGAAAGAATATGAAGAACCACTAAAGTCAGAGAAATATCAAAGCCTGCCCAGAAAAGAAGACTGTGTGGTATGGCCATTAATGAGAAGGATGAGACATATGTCTAGGAGCTCTCTTTGCAGGTGCACACCGGAGAGCAAGAGGAAACCCCAGTGTAGGTGGATAAGATGTTGCTTTTCCTGTCTTGGGATGTCCAGCACTTCATAACAGTATAGTTCTGATTTAGCCAAGTCTTGTCCAGGTAGAAAGTGATTTTCAGAACTTGTGTCCCACAGAATGTGTAAAAACTTTGTCCTGGGCTGACACACTATGTCTCAAAGAAGGATTTTCTGCCATTCACCCAAAGGAAAATCTGATTTCATGCAGATTTTTCTAACCTAGTAGCCCATAACCCATTAAATCGGGGGTTTTGTGGGCTTGTTCCAAAACTGGAGAAAGACTAGACTGCCTTGTTGTTGTTCTGGAATGGTTACAACTTCTGACACAACACAGAAGCCTGTTAAAACCATCCATGTTGGTCACTGGTCGAGGACGAACTTATCTTCTAGCACCTCTTGAACATAAAGTTTGTCCGGGGTTCAAATAAAAAAATCACATCAATGGAAAGAGAATGAACGGTCCTTTAGGACTGTATAAATAAAAAATTCGATCAAAACTTTCGCTACATCGATCAAAAGGGCATTGAAAATGACTTTTAAAACCCTGTGAATGTTATCCATGATTTACTGGCTGGAGCGGGAAAAACGCTTATATATGCTTTTCTAATAAATAAATTGATTGTATTTGTAAAATTATTAGAAACGCTGCACAATATCAAAACAGATGAAAGATAAAAGTAGTAAACAAGGTTTGTTTGGCATATTTGTTGTAAAAATATTAATGACAATTTACTGGAATCAAGATTCAGTAAAATCTTTACTTAAGATATGGATGGATGGATTTTGCAATTTAAGGCATAAAATTACATTTAGGACCTGACATACTTTGGCAGTAAAAAACAAAAGTAAAAAAAGCAACCCCTGAATGATATTTACAAGCAAATTACAAAAAGATTTGATTTTAGAGATATATGCATATACTTATATATATATGATAGTCATATAGCATTACTGATATTGGCCTAGCTATATATATATATATAAAGTAGACACAATACACAGAATTTATAGCATATTTACAGTATGAAGGAAAAGTGTTTGTGGTGAATCATTATTACCATAACAGTAGCGGGAGCACACACAACTGTCAACTGAAACAATCCGAATTTTACCTATTGGTAACCTGTTTTATTTTGTCTTCACACTGAGGAACATCCGTCCCTTACAGGGTTAAAAGAAAATAAAACTGGCTAAGGGCGACCATTATAAAAGGAACTAATATAATGTACCCTAATCTATCCGTAGAAATATAAGGCAAATGGGGGCTCTGGCCCTCAAACCCCCAGTGAAGGACACTCCAAATTCTACCAAAAGCTAATTCCTATAACAGATCCTGCATGGGACATATGTTTTATTACATGGCCAGCTGAAAATAACTTTGGCTTAATTACAGTCAACCAACAAAAAAATAACAGTATTCCAGGTTCCTGAAACTGCCAAAATACTTAGAAAAGCCCATTTCCAACATTTATATTCCAGTACAATGTCCTGATTAATGCTGTACACATGTCAAATTATTTGTCGGTTGCCTGCAATTAACCTACTAATTAACAATTAAAAGGTTGTAGCTTGGCCATCCTGTTAATGCCATTTACATCCAAAGTCCTTTGGGGAGCTGAAGGAAAAAGTAAGTACCATGTCACTGGTTGAAAATCTTGGGGAGAGCTCCTAGGCATTAACACTGCCCGCTTATGCCTAGGTTAGAATAGGTTTGGGTTTCCTTGGTTACCAAGTTCCTTTATAAATAGGTTTTTAATGAAAATAAAGTTTTTGTAATTCATATCGTATCTCCAACTGATTTGTCAATGGGCAGTTCTGGTGTGTGTGACAGTCCATATCTATCTACAGCATATATCTGATATAAACCCCATATATCCTAAAGGTCTATGACCATATGGATAGAGATGGAGGTTATATAATAGCTGACCAACAATAAACAACACCACCACCTTCACCAGCAACATATAATATACAGGAAAATATATATATAAGGTATATATCCGCGCAGCGCTATATATAGAAATACCACATCTCGATACTATATGCAATCAAAATATATATAGAAAAGTCGGTATATAAGGCAATACCCCATTCAAAGCTGTTCCGTGGTTCCATTTGGAAAAGCACAAGCTTCGAAAAGTCAACATTACAACAGACTCTGAAACCCCAACTCCTACTAATGCCCAGAACAACCTGTGTATGTGATAAAGATATTTAAACAATCCCATGCAGAAGACCAGATTTATCTTACTAATACACTACTTTCGACATCCACCGCAATACGGCTAAAACCAAAAATATCCTTGGATTAGACCACAGAACCTCCCACCTTTAAGACATTGTGGTGGACTGCTGTTCTCCGGATTCTTAAACCGCGCTTCCACAGTCGAAATGAACGGGATATTTTCTGGACAGCCACCTAAAGAATGCCGGTACACCCATATTGCGTACTCTTCAGGAAAACTAAGAGAGTTTGTTTCGCATCAATCCATTTAGACATGAAAATCCTTTTTATTATAATACCAGCAGTGATGAACAGGATAATCGCTAAAATTTATGGTTGCATAAACTGACTAACCTTACTTGCTATTGGAAGATTGTAGGGGTAAGAAACTGTGAGATTTTAATTATTAAAACATTTTATGCAGTGTTAATCAACTTTACTATCTTTTTTATTTTCTTATACACTGCATCACAATACGGATTTATGTCGGGGATAGTACTCTAGCATTTTGTGATATGGTGACGGACGAGAAAATCGTATGCTATCAGTTCAAACGACCGCGTTTAACCTAGTTGAAATTTTCCTCGGCATTTCAGTAAAATAGATGAACCATTCGTTTCACTGGCTAACATTCACAGTATATAATAGTGATCAACAGTGCAGCGTAATCATAAGCACTCAACTTTTAAACATTATCTTGAATTATATGCTGAGAGAGAAAGCCAAAGGCGCAGGAACTCAAAAGCCATCGTCTAACCCAGAGCATAAAAAAATAACAAGGGGAAAAATTTGGAGAGAATGTAATTAGGGAACAATATATGGTACATAACTCGGGGAATATCATCAAAGTAAATGCAATTGGCATAAAATATAATTTCACTTATTACTGCAACAATACATAATTGTGGATTTTAATGTTAACGCCATTGGGTAGGCCTATATACAGTACATTGTTTCCTCAAGCGTCAGGTTAAAATGTTCAGCTTTCACTGCAAAACAATTTGATGTTAAAGAAAACTCGCCACGGTTTAATGACAAGCCAGGAGAAAAAGATGGTTGGACGAAAATTAGCAAAATGTTTTAAACATTGAGAAATGCAGTGACTAACTAAACATGTGAGGGCGACAAATCGCGCCTCTCTTTCCTTTTGTTTCTCCTTTCAGATGTACTGTACATTAATCACGTCATGTATTTTACCTGTCTTTATTTCAGATTCTTTGTGTACCTCATGTTATGCATCATTGTGCGGCCTTTCTGCCGATATGTCTACCTTTTATGTCATGTAACAAATGTTGTACGTATTTTTATGCTTGCCAAAAAACAAATAGTGTATGGACGCAGCAGGGGGCCTCGGGTAGCCCGCCACCTTTCCATCCGCTTTTTGTCTTATAAACACCAGTCCTGTCGAGAATAATAAAGGTGTTACGGGTTGCTCTAGGAGCAAGAGCCCATGCTGGCACAAGGCCTGCTAAATCTGAAACTACATAATAAACGATCAGTCTTTCACTTCTGACTTTCTTGAAGCCTCACAAATAATAATAATAATAATAATAATAATAATAATAATAATAATAATAATAATAATAATAATGATACTGTAACAGAAAATATTACGAGCAGCAAGAGACGACAAAGCTTTGTCAATTTGTTAATAGTTTTGTAAAGTCTCTGCTGAGCAAGTTTTCTATGGTGACGTCCCATTTTCTTTGCCTCTACAATTCGTCACACCTGGCGTGACGGGTCACGCAAGTCCAATCATTTCAACTATGTATATAATTGTTTACCTGTCTCCGATTTGTAGCCTATATCATGTATTCTTCTTTCGCAGGCATCAAGATTGTGTTCAACTTCAATTCTGTCCATTTGTATAATTCAAAGTGTATTCATTCACTGTATTTATTGTTAATTGTTATCGACCTCAAGTCACACTTGCTCTCATTGTATCCGGCGGCTGCGCCATGTCAGTCTGCCGCGCTACGGCCAAATAAAAAGGCCGCCTGGGCTCAAATAAAGCAACAACATACAACATAAAGCAGCAGTACCTCTTTCCAGCTCGTCTTCTTTTTGTACCTCTTAAAGTTTAGTAGAAAAAGGGAAAGGAATAATCCCGTCGGAAAATGAAAACAAACAAGAACTTGCAAATAAATTTCAAGATTCCTTTGATGATAAAATATAAATAACCTAGTTTCAACAAAGCGAAACTGGGACTAACATATTTCTCCCAGAACCTCCGAAAGAAAAACAGAACTTTCAACATCACTGAATATAAAGAAACCAATAACAAAGTAAAGCAAGCTAAAATAAAAAAAAAAGCGAGAAAATGCCATTTGTAAAACTCAGGAAAGGAGGATATCAGCAGTCTTTACAATTTTATAGACCAATATCAAACTTATCATTTCTATCAAACGTAAGTGAAACCGTGCAACACCAGCAGCTCGCTGAACTTTAAAGGTACATCTTCAGTGGAGTGATTTTCTAACATAAAATCACTCCACTGAAACAGCATTATACTCTATGATAAATGACATCCAAAAACTATACCGTAATATAAATAATGATAAGTGCATAGCACTAATATTACTAGACATAAATGCTGCATTTGAGACAGTAGTACGTGAGCTTCTGATAAAACTAAAATGGATAGACGTTGAAAACAATGCACCGGAATAGTGGGAGGCATATCTTATCCAGTAGAACTTTTAGAGTATAAATTGAAATCTGTAAATATGACCAAAAGAAATCCTTCCAAGAGAAGCAGTACAACTAAAATGTGGAATAGCTTGTCTGTTGCAGTTGTGGAATCTTCTGATCTCTAGATATTTAAGCGAGGAGCAAATTCATTCTTGCTCTGCTGACGTCTGGATTTCACGTGTATCGGTTGCATTTTCTATTCCCTCATATTTATTTATTTACCTATCGTTTTTCAAAAAACTTGTCTCTCTTTGCATGTTGGTTTCCTTTTGGAGCCCTCTTTGTCCACGAGGTTTTCAAGCTGAAGATTTAAAGAAGGAATTATTCTGGACCATAAAAATGCTTGAGGAAATGTTTAATTTCTTTGCAAATGACACAATTTTACCTAACTGTGGACAACACAGTAGATGTTAGGACCAAAATAGGGAGCTTAATGAAAAACGTCACCAGTTGAAGAGCAGAAATAGAAAAAATAAGAAGGATAAAAAGAAATCACATTATTATGTCGTAAAGAAATCTAAAACCTAAAATGGTGAAAGTAAATCGTACTGAGGTGCAAATAGTAAAAACAGCGAGAAACTTAGGAATGGTAACTGATGAAAATCTAATATTGATACTCAGATGAAAGCATAATAATAACACTTGTATCAGTGCAATATAATAATCAACAAACAGGTATGGAAAAGGAAGATATGATGAAAATTAGTAATAGAAGGGAAGGTGACTCAACGTCTCACATCACCTTGCCCTCAAGGACGTCTCCGTGGGCTACTGATGATGGACTATGGCACTTGGGGTCAGGGGGAGGCAAAGCTATGACTAGCAGACGCTAGGTCAAGAGGTAAAAGGGTGGCAATGGAGGGAGACTGTCTGCCTCTCGTCTGGTTCTCTCGGAATCTCTAGCTGGTTTCTCTCGGGCGCAGGCAGAGGCTCCCATTTGTGGGGTCTGGCCCACAAGTCACAAATGCATGATGGGAGTTGGGGCCATGCGGTTCCCATGTGGTGCCGCACCTTAATTTCTGGGGCCAACCCCTAGAAGGTGGTATGGTCAGTTCTCGCAGCAACTTTCTCCTCACTAATGGTGTCCTCTGGCTATGCCAGTGGCCGTTAATTCACTAATCCCAACACCAGTCCTGTGAGAGAAGAAGAGAGCAAAATCACCATTTCCAAGAAAAAGAAGATTAAGATCTGTGTGGTATTAGACAAGGCACAGAGAAACTCCAAATCTGGAGGATCTGTGCTCTTTGGTTATTTGTTTGATTTTAATTTGAGGTCAGTAGGCTGGCTTTGTATGAGATATGCAGTTGCAATCATGCCTTCTGCATAATCTTGTAGAAAAAAAATATGCATATAGAATATGTATATATATAAATGTGTGTATTTATATATATATATATATATATATATATATATATATATATATATATATATATATATATATATATATACAGGCAGTCCCCGGTTATCGGCAGGGTTCCGTTTCTGAGGGTGCATGGTGTGATGATAAACAAAAATAGCCGCTAACCGAAAATCGGCGATTTTCAGGGTTATCGGCACCGAAAAGCACAGATTTTCAGTTATCGGCGTCTCTGTTGGGTATGAATCAGCGACAATACCCAATTGCTGATTTTTGTTGCTAGACAAGTGCCATAAAACCAGATCGCGCTGTTAACTGAGCCGCCGTTAACCAGGGACTGCCTGTGTATATATATATATATATATATATATATATATATATATATATATATATATATATATATATATATATATATATATATATATATATATATATATATATATATATATATATATTATATATATATATTATATATATATATATATATATATATATTATATATATATATATATATATATATATATATATATATATATATATATATATATATATATATATATACATGCATTCCCAGTTATCAGCTGGGGTTCTGTTCTGATGGCGTGATGATAACCGAAAATTGCCGATAACCAAAAATCGGCGATTTTCAGGGCTTTCTGGCCCCAATTTTTAGTCATTGGCACCTCTGTTGGATATCTGCGCCAATAAGCAGAAATCAATGATTTTCGGCACTGAAAATTGCTGATTTTCATTGCTATACAAGCACCATAAAACTGGATCACCCATAACCGAGCCTGTTGATAACTGGGGACTGCCTGTATGTATACATATAACTATATATATATACAGACAGTCCCCGGCTACCGGTGGGGGTTCCGTTCTGATGGCGCGACAAAGTGAGAATTGCAGACAACCAAAAATCAGCTATTTTCGGCGCTTATCGGCATTGATAAGTGCTGAAAATCGCTGATTTTTGGTTATCGGCACCTCTGTAAGTGATTATTGGTGCTGATATATGGAAACTGGCACAGAAAATCGCCAATTTTCGTCATTACGCAATCGCTGAAAAACCGGATCGCTGATAACCAAGCCCACTGATAACCAGGGACTGCCTGCATATATATATTTATAACACTGGAAGATGTAGAATCTTGGCACAGCTTATGCAATGCTCTTGATATGTCACTTATGTCTCCCTGACAAATGTGGATTCCATGATAATGTCATTTTAATATATATATTGAAATATCTTTAAAAATCAAAGATAGAGGAAATTGGAAAGGTGGCTATTACCACATGTGCACTGATATTCAATAAAAGTTCCTAAGGGAAAGACTATTCCCAAAAAGTAGAAAAGGTATGTTTTACAGTTCTGTGGTATGAATACCCAGGATGGAAGTTGAAGGGCTACTCCATTATAGAAAGAAGGAAACCACCACTGAAAGATTACAAAACTTAATTCACAAAATGCATCTTTGGGAAGATTTCTACACAAGATTTCCCTTGCCTTGAGTGACGTCAACCCTGGAAATGTATATGGTAATTTTAAAACCCACAAATCTGGAAACCCCCTGCAGCCTAGCATCACCCCAGTAACAACAAACAACTTTGACAAAAGACTTAATGAATCCTTCACACATTATATCTCCAACTGGTGTTGCCTAAGTCATCCACAGACTTCCTATGGGACCTACAAGGTTCTCCTTCAACAGCCATCATTGCTTTATTGGATGGTGAGAGCCTTTTTTGCATATGTCCTTATCAGTGGCACAATTGGTTCTTCCATGACAGATATAGGAAGACTTACTCAGACATGTACCAAGGAGGCTCCCTTCTTCATACAGAGGGGACATTTATGTTGCCAGGCAGATGGAGTGGTGATGGGGTTCCCATTAGGACTCCTGTTTGGGAGTTTCATTCACTCAGCACTCAGACAGTGAAAAAAAGGAGTTGGTGAGGCTGGACAGCAGGGTAAAGGTTTGATTTAATTTCACGAAATTTAGCCTGTCAAACTAAGCACTGGGGCACTTTTGACCATTTGGCACTGAATACAGTGGAATGAGGGAATTGGGGTGGTTGGATGGCAAGATAAAAGTATCCTGAAAAATAAAATGAGATGAACAAGGATTTAATGATGAAACTAGGAGAGTACCCAACAGTGGCAGTAGGTAAATGTTATACATGTTAGCAAGAACGATGGAAGCAAGCAGGAATGGATGTACAGTAATGTAAAAGGCTAGAATATGGGTGCAGCCAAGGGCTGAAGGGATATTGCATACACCCTACAGTACACTGTGTGGGGTGCACTGATAGCACTACTACAGGGTCAGAGGGAAGAAGCAAAGAAAATTAAAGTAAGAAGACATGGGGATGTAGGGGGCATGGTACTAAAAATTAGGAAAAAATGCAGTTGAAGTAGTCTAAACAATATTTGATAACAATGAGACATATAAGACGAAAATATGCATGAATTAGAAAAGATCTAATAAAAAATATTAAGTATAAGCATGCAGCAACAAGCATATGGCAAATGCACAATGGAACAGACAAAACAACTGCTGTTTAATATTTTACACTCCATGGAAAAGATAAATTAGGATTAACTGAATACTTTTTTGCAATGTATATGACATCCAGTTAGCCTTCTCTGTATTCTTGTTTGGTAACATCTGGACTTGTGGGATCTGAGCTACACTATCATAATTGGAAAGTGATCTGCCACCTATTATTTCCCAATTAAAATTCTATGATCAAGTTAGAGCTACATATAAAAAGACCATAACTGATAATTTATGTATCTGCATGTGGAAATGTGTTGGTAATCCTGAGTTTAACAAACACACACTTGTGATTTTCAGTAAGTAGCAAATGTGGTTGCTTTGTTGGTTATTGATTCAATTTCCATAAACCAGGTCATATGCATTCATATCACTCAGAAAAGGAAAAAATTTGTTAAAACCTTATTAATTAAAGAATAAAATTTCCCAGCATAAAGTAATCTCTAGGTGATAAAAATCAAGAACAAGCAGTGTTTCCTTTCATGAAACATCACTAGTGCCACAGCTTTCATATTTCATCAAGCAGAGAACTGTGATATCCATATAGTAAAATGCCCCACGAAAACTTCCAGTATTAGGGGTATATATCAGGTGGTAGGACATTCAGTAATCTCTTGAGTAGCTGGACGATGTGGTGGCCTTGGCTTATGACTTTGGTCTGATAGCAAGATAGCTGTTGCAGATGCTGGTAGTGATGAGGAAGCCTGAAGGTGATGATGAAGATGAGGCTCTTTCAAGAGTGCCCTCGTACAAGCATATGCACATGGCCTTCAATATATTCATTGAGATCATGTAGAAGACCAAAATCAACCCTGACGACGGCACCAGGTCCTTGGACTTGATTGCAAAAGTTCAAGAAATTTAGCGGAACGCCGTTGTGAAGCAGAACTATCGTTTCCATTGCCGATGTACTCTCAACAGCTTGTAAGAGCCCGACGCTGTCTCTTCCAAACACGTGTGTGTTCGTCAATCGTCATCATCAGAGAGGACAGGACAAAACAGGAGCGTCTCGTTTTCTTTCTCTACAGGAACGCGATTTTAACCATACAATATTTCCGTCTGTTTCTCCCTAAGCATTGTTGTCTTAATGTATGTACAATCACCACTACTTGCATTGCCATGCAAGCATTCTAATCATGTACTCATAATGTTCCAACGAATCTTCTGTATCAAACTGTATGTGTGTTTCTGTTTGTGAAGATGCCAAATGTCTCTCCATTTCACATTTATTATGCTACTGCATTGTATCCATTAATCTGTCTTGAATCTCAAGCAATTGGCCATATGTAGAATTTCCTGGCCTTTCCACTGATGTATGTTTCATCACTATGTTAATCATGTCTCTTGATATCGCCATCTGTTTGTCTGCCGACAAACACAGATGTCTGAACCTTTTATCTCTGTTTTACCGCTCGCACACCTGTACATTTATCTCAGTAAGAACTGTAAACAGCCAGTTATCTCCAGTCCTTACACTGGACCCCGGAGTGACCAAGGAACCGACCAAGATAAACCAGTACAACCATTCCAGCCAGTTCCTGAGTTCTCAATAGAGTCAGACCCCTATACCACTGGAGCCCTGGACACTGGAGCCAGGATGAAAACCTGAAGCCGTCCCCGCACTCGTACTGGATGACCTGACCAACGAAGGACCAGCCACGTCATCCTTCGGCCTGCTGCCGCCCTCAAGATGGATCAGACCTTCAGCCCTCGAGTCGGCCACTGAAGGATCATCCGACCACCCTTCAACCCGCCCCGTCCTCCTCGAGCTCCTTCCCGCCGCCGTTCCTCCTACCCACCCCTGCCCAAGCCCTTCGAGCCAACCACAATTGTCGGCAAGACAATTCTCGATGCCTCGCTTGAGGTCAGTCGCCGTCTCTTCCAAACAATGACAATCAGACGTTCCCCCACGTCTTGGGGATGACCCACTGTCTCTTCCAAACACACGTCATCATTGGAGCCCTGGATGCCTTTCTCTACCAGGAAACCTGAATATTTCCGTCTGTTTCTCCTAAGCATTGTTGTCTTAATGTACTGGATGAAGCATTCTAATCATGTGCTCATAATGTTCCAACGAATCTTCTGACCAGCCACGTCATCCTTCGGCCTGCTGCCGCCCCTCTATTATGCTGGCTTAATCTGTCTTGAATCAGCCGGCCGTCATCCTTCAGCCCTCGAATCATGTCCGATATCGCCACCTACCGACAAACACAGATCATCCGACGTCACCCTTCAACCCTCCCGTCCTCCCCGAGCTCCTGAGTGACACCCAGCCAGTATGTCGCTCATACCCCAGTCCTTTACACTGGGCCCGAAGGACCCGGCCGACCAAGATGATTCGGCGCCGCCCTTCAGCCTCCTTCCCGCCGTTCCTGAGTTCTCAATAGAGGTCAGCCCTCTGGAGACCCACTCCACCACTGGAGCCAACCTCCTCCAGGAAACCTGAATTTGTCGGCAAGACCAACGAAGGACCAGCCCGCATCGATGCCCCTCTCCAAGCTTGGGATCAGGCCGTCATCCTTCAGCCCCTCGAGCCGGCCACTGAAGGATCATCCGAGTCCCCTCGCCGTCCCGTCCTCCTCTTCCAAACTGGCCGGCGACGACAATCAGACCTTCGAGCCAACTCTTGGGGAGTATTTGTAAGAGCCGAGCTGTCGCTGTCTCTTCCAAACACGTCAGTGTTCCCACGTCTTGGGAGTCGTCATCATCTCTTCCTAACACGTGTGTTCGTCATCATTGGAGTGGACAGGACAAAACAGGAGCGTCTCGTTTTCTTTCTCTACAGGAACGCGATTTTAACCATACAATATTTCCGTCTGTTTCTCCCTAAGCATTGTTGTCTTAATGTATGTACAATCACCACTACTTGCATTGCCATGCAAGCATTCTAATCATGTACTCATAATGTTCCAACGAATCTTCCGTATCAAACTGTATGTGTGTTTCTGTTTGTGAAGATGCCAAATGTCTCTCATTTCACATATGTTGTGCTACTGCATTGTATCCATTAATCTGTCTTGAATCTCAAGCAATTGGCCATATGTAGATTTTCCTGGCCTTTCCACGGATGTATGTTTCATCACTGTATGTTAATCATGTCTCTTGATATCGCCATCTGTTTGTCTACCGACAAACACAGATGCTCGAGCCTGTACCTCTGTGTGTAGACGGTACTTTACCGCTTGCACGCGTCAATAACATCTTCAAAGATTCTGTACATTTATCTCAGTAAGGAACAACCAATAAACCAGTAAACACCCAGCCAGTATGTCGCTCATACCCCAGTCCTTACAAGCTTCAGATCTCAAACCATCCATACACCCAAACCTCAACCAGATTGGGCCTTAGCTCTATCAGTCTGGATAATTAAGAGATTACTTCTTTGGGGACATAGCATATATTATTTTCTGACTAATACAGTGAACAGGGAAGCTTGGTACCTTCAGTGTGGCGGTTCTTTTTAAAAGTTTAGGAAGCTTTCTTTCTTTGTCAGGCCTTCTAGGTACTAGAAAGTTGGGTAGAGATAGAATTCTTAAATATTTGGTTTGCTACAAATCAAATTGTTATTTCATCAAAATAATTATAGTTATTGAATTTTACTAGAGTTTTTATTGTTTTTGTTTTATCTTCAAGTGAAAAGCTGCAAATTTCATTAAAACTTTGTGCTTATTTAGTTAAGTCAAACCTCACTTAAAATAGATTTAGTCCTATACCCTGTGGATCTATACAGGAAAAAAATGTATTTGAGAGAAACTCTCCAATGGATTTTCATTAGTACAGTGTCCAGGAAAAGTAAGCCAATTTGACAAAATTTTTGCCAATGATAGGTATATTACCGATTGTTTGTGTAGGGTAAGTGTGTGCAGCGCTACCCACTTGTCACATTTTATAGCTTGGTTGTGTAGCACTATACAAATCAAAACAGAAATCTAACATATCAAGGCCCTTGACTAGGTTCTTTACTGGTCAATTACCTAATGATGAACCATGTTGTTTCCAACATATGAAACATTCAACTACATGTATACTGCTTGGTGCTAGTGCAGTCCGACCTCAAAAATCTGGCATTCTGTGGTCCGGGAACTCCCAAAATCCAGGACTTTTTGAATAAGCTGCCAGTGGGTTTTAAGCGGATACGAGGGTGGCACCACACATTTCAGTTTTTTACTTTTTTAGATTTTGGAACTTAAGCTTGTTCCATAAATACACAAGCATAGTTTACTTCCACTTCCAACAAAAACATTCTGTGAAACTCAAAAATATATAGCACACAAAAGAACTGTAATTTACGTATATAATCGTGTATTTTCCAATCATTAAAATTTCATCCATAAACATATTTCATCATATACAATGTGCTATAGTGCAAGATGCATTTCAGTAGATTACACTATGTTAGGTTTTCTATGCTTGTCTTGGTTTTGGTAGATAACACTGATAATGCATGTTATATCCAAGTTAGCTTTTTAAGAACTGTAATAGATAGGTCCAGAAGCCACAGTTCATTAGATTAAATCAGGGTCACCAACATTGAGACATGTACGAATTCATCAATGTTTCTTATAATTAATAACCACTTACCACTGAGTGCAAGACACTGGCATAAACAACAGCAAGTACTGACATAAACAATTGAATCAAGAAGCAGCTGTTTGCCGACGTCAGTTACCATAACTAACACACGCTCATTAAAGGTTGCATTACTACATTTGGCAACTTGTTAAAAACTTGCTAATTTTCAATGGTGACTTCCATAAATACAAATAAAATACATCTTTGTTCATCCTTCACTCAATGGAGAAGAAAGTGTTAAGAAAGTATACCATTAAATTTAAGGTTGTAGCTGTGGCAGAAGAAACAAATAATGTGCTGGGGAAAAAACATTTTGGAAGAGGAAAAAGCAACATCCAACACTAGCAAAATCACAGCTTTACATAATTTAATTTACTGCATTTATTAATAAAGTATGTTGCATTTTTAAACTCACATAAAACAACAGTTTTACTAAAATTATCGTTAAGTAATACCTCAAACTTGCGCGATTCAAGTTGCACAAATTCAGACAAATTTTTCACTGGAACCTAACTAATGGTCATATGCGAGTTTTTCACAGACACGCAAACATTTGCTTTTATGTGTAAATTAAATAACATTAAATATTATTAAAAGTAATTTCTCTTTCTCTCTCTTTTAGTGAGATGAATTTTTATGGTACATATATACAGGTATGTTTATTTGTATGATAAATAAACTTTTTACCTAATAATAAGTATTAATTTTCAAATAAGATTAATAATAATAATAATAAATAAAATTGTAATTACAAAATTTGTATTATTTTGAACAAACAAATTCTTCCCTCGTCTTTTGTAAAGAGGTGGTGAAGGCAAAAGCTGTCAGACATGTCATTTAACATGACAAGGGGAGTGTTGCTAATCAGTGGTCAAATTTTTCTTGTAATTCTATGTGTGTGTGTGTGTCCATAATAATTCATAAAAAATTTCACTCTCTTAAGTATGGACAAGTGTTATCTCTCTCTCTCGTTTGACGTTAGCCAACCTACATATTACAGCACTGTTTCTCTGTATGTCTTTAACTGTATAGTAGATAATTTTGAATTGATCTAATTTTACCCGTACCATTTACAAACTGTAAATGTGCTGTTCTAAAACACAGAGACATAGAGCATTTCAGAACAAAGAGAAAGTGACAGAATAAAGAAGTTTTTAAAAACGAGGTTGAGGAAGACTTCTAAAAATAGATCGGCAGATGAGGGAGAGAGTCATACCATTTATTTCTTTTTTTAAGGGTAATGTATTAAGTTAACTTTTAAATGAAAATACAGTAACTTTAATTTCATTTAATAGTTAGTTTAATACTGAATTTCCATCTTTTGATATCTAACGCAAGAATCTCTCTCTCTCCCCCCCCCCCGTAATAATTCATATATAATATAACTTGATATTTCAAGTAAGGGCAATATCTCTCTCTCTCTCGTGTGTTATTCTCACAGTCTTTGTAATAATTGATAAATAATTTCACTCTCTTAAGGACAACCCTTATCTCTCTCTCGTTCATAGTTAGCGCTCACACATTTTTACAACTTATTAATTCTCTGTACATCTTTACCTGTACAGTAGATAGTTTAAATTGATCTAATTTGACCTGTAACGTCTACAAAGTGTAAATGCGCTAGTGTTGCAAATACGTTCTAAAACATAGACATAATAACTAAGAGCTGTATTAGTCAAAATATAAAACACCGCTTGTTCATGAAAAAGCATTTCAGAACAAAGAGAAAGAGATGCAGAATAAATAGGTTGTCAAAAAGAGGTCGAGATGATTCTAAAAATAGATCGGTTGGAAGGGAGAGAGAGAGAGAGAGAGAGAGAGAGAGAGAGAGAGAGAGAGAGAGAGAGAGAGAGAGAGAGAGAGAGAGAGAGAGAGAAATTCTCTTCCAAAAATAAGTTTTTATGTCAACCATTTATTTCTCTTTTTTAAGGGTAATGTATTAAGCTAACTTTTAAATGAAATTACAGTAACTTTTAATTTCATTTGAAAGTTAACTTAATAATTTGGGAGCATGATTAGGGTCATATTTAGTGTTTAAACTTTAGAAATAAGCATTTATTAGCATTTTTACAGACCATGCCAAACTTACGCGAAAATTCACCCTGCGCAAGGGGTTCTGGAACCTAACCTCATGTAAGTTCGGAGTATGACTGTATTCTTAAGTCACAGACCGGGCTAAATATACATTAAGCATACCCCTGTACCAGACTAAATTTAAGGATGTCCAGTTTAAAAAAAACACACATCAATGGAAAGAGGAAGATATGCATTTGCACTTAGTATAAGAAAAAAATTCTACAAAATTTTCTGTACCTTCCTTGGGAAGTTGAAAGTGAATATTTCCAATCCTGCGTGGGCCTCTTTTACTAGACAGTCGTAAAAATATGCTAATTTTACCATGTTATAAGTGTTTTTCTAATATTCTTTTTTATCTTATTTTGTAAAATTATAATTGCAGGTCACACAATATCATAACAGATAAGAACTAAATCCAGTAACAAACTCTGAGCATATTTATTGCAAAATATGTATGAGATGCCCTGGGTTCGGGAGTGGCAGTACATTCTCCTATGACATCTCAGGCCAGACTGATCTCTTTATCCTTTACCGAGCTACTACGGACTGGCTGTGTGAGTTCCCAGAAGTCAATTATGGCCCATGGAAGTTATCGAAACATTTTTCCCGCAAAATTCGTTCAAACTGAACGACGCAAAATCTTGGACATACAGTAAACCCCCTGTATTCGCATTCTCACGATTTGCGGACTCACGCATTCGCGGGTTCCTCTATGGAACATGTCTACCCATTATTTGCGGAAAATTCGCCCATTTGCGGTATTTTTCAATGAGAAATATTCACTAATTACTGTATTTTCATATAATTTTCATGAATAAATGCACCTTTTGTGATAAAACTATTAAAATACTCAGGTATAAGCATTTTTACAGGGTTTTTCTTGTGTTAGACTATCAAAATGGGCAGTTCTATGTGTTTTTAGAGGGGTTTTAAGTATTCGCGGATTTTAGCTATTCATTGGGGGGACGCATCCCCCGCGAATATGGGGGGTTCACTGTATATGTATGTTACCCAGACTTCACCACAAAGCTATATGTAAACATATATGTATGTTATCAGTTCACAATGGGTTAATACAACTGTATTATTTGGCTTTTGCAATGGATATCTGTCAGTGTAACAATAGTTTCTCTCTCTCTCTCTCTCCCTGTTTTAAAGAAACAAAAGCAGCAGATTTTTAGGTTTTTGCTGAAAACGTAAACCAGCAAAGTTTGAAGTGCCTAAAAACAATGCAGGGTGAGAGATCAGAATTTGACAGTGATTATTCATTTTGTTCTACTTTTGATAACACAGCACACTATATGTGGAATGTGCTGGCAAGACTGTTTACGTAAGGATTTATCAGTGATTTCTAAAATCCAGGATTTTCTGTACTGGCCTGGTCCCAAGGTAGTTTTAAGGCAGACTGTCTTGTACTTAACGTGTTGGCTTCCCTAAATGTCTGACGCATACACAAACTGGATAAAAGATGGGATTGCATTGACTGAAACATCAAAATCGAACAAACCAAACACCCAGTGACAGGAGTTTCTGGTTTTAACATTATTTTTCCACATTCAGTTTTTTCTCAGAGCTTGCCCAGGTGGCTACCAAATATTCTCACAACCAGCTTGCAATGTCTGCTCAGCTGCTAATTATAACCCACCCTTATCTAATTCTAACAATGTTTATATCTGTAGTTTGGGAAACTAGTTCCTGGCCCGAAATAACTACAAGAAAGAGAATCAAGGTCAGTCATCCTCTCAGAAAGGCAAGCTGGTTACTGGGTGTGAACAAGGTCACACAATGGGGATTGTGCATGAGCTGACACATAATAGAGACTGGTCATGTGTTTGCTCATGCACTGATGCAGCTGCACTACCCATAATTGCCTGACCCTGTCACTCTCCACAGAACAATGGCCCCAATAAGACTTCTTAGCCTTCTTGTGGAAGGCAGCCTTCCAGGCCTTCTTCTGAAGCTTCATCCCATCCAAAAATGAGGAAGAAGGTTAGGAGGAAAATGAAGCTCGAAAACACTTCTTCAACCTCTTACAATCACGCATCTACCCCTCCTCTCTCACATCCACCAAGGACAAAGTCATACCAGATGTCCCCAAAAGGACTGGAAAACTGGAATATAAAATTTAGGCCAAAGGCCAAGTGCTGGGACCTATGAGGTCATTCAGTGCTGAAAAGGAAATTGACAGAAAAAAGGTTTTCAAGGTGTGACAGGAGGAAGACTTCACAGTTGCATTATGAAACAAATGTTAGGAGAGGGTGGAAAGTAAGATGGAAGACAGAGAATATGAATGGTACAGTAAAAGGAATGAAAGGGTTGCAGATAGGAGCCGAAAAGACACTGCAAAGAAGCTCAAGTAAAGCCTGTAATACACTGCATGAGGTGCACTGATGGCACTACCTTCCTACTGGGTAAAGAGACCGTAGAGCAGGAGTTGCAGGAGCATCAGGAACACCCAAGAGTGCAGTGCACCCAGTCTCAGAAGGCAGCACCAAAGCAAGCAATGGGGTCTACCAAATAAAGTACAAGCCAGGAAATTTTGGTCTAAGCCTATGTTTCAAGAGGGCATAAAAGGAAGACTCCCTGGAATGCCAAAATAATTCAGTAGCTCCTGCTCCCGGGGATGCACAGGGTCAATACAACAAAAGGAGGAGAAGCAGGGACTTAAGCAGGCATAATAAGGGTAGCAGGAACTGACACTGTACCAGCAAAAGCCCTGCCCAAGAAGAGCATCATCTGATAGACAACTGATCCATGCATACCCATCACCACTGTGTATCCTCACTGACGAGCAGTAGAAGCAGCAGGTGTCAAAGCAGGCACAGACTGGGGAAGAGGAAGCGAGAACATCTTGATGGGACTTTGACTTCTTCCCTCCCTACCCTTACTTCTCAACTGCACAAGCAACCAAGAAATATTTGATGTACTTCAAAGATGGCATATACTCCTAACATTCAAAGTAATACAAAACAAGTAAAAAATATGCCGAAGTTTCTTTGGCACAATTGAGTTTTCTGTACAGCATATGATGCTGTATGAAACTCTCAGCCGCGGCCCATGAAACTCAGCCACGGCCTGGTGGTGGCCTGTGTTGTTGGCTACAGGTGCCAGATGCACAACCATGGCTAACTTTAACCTTAAATAAAATAAAAACTACTGATGGTGGACACACAGACAAATAGTCATCTCGATAGCTTTTCTTTTACAGAAAACTAAAAGACTGAAGACCAATATTTACAGGAGACATAAATCTAGCACACTTGACTGCGTCCAGGACATCTATACTAATCACTCTTCCTAGAAAAATTATTATGCACCATCATTTTACTACTGCCCAAACTATAACAAAAAAACAAGTCTCAAAAATTCACACTAAAAACGCACTTAAGCAAAAAGCTTCAACAACAGCCATGATGTGCTCTTCCAGAGCATCTGCCCAGCAAGGTAGCCAGAGGAAAAGTGACTGTTTACTGAGTGAGGGGGTTGTCTTCGCCACACCTTCACTCACCTGCTCCTAGTTGACTACTATGTTATCCAGCTTCAACATCCAGACACCTTTCACTGAAGGCATATGCCTGTAAAAGACTCAGGTTTGTATTCTTGTATGAGAAAATCTCAAAGAATGGATGAGATCAGGGAACCTGTGAGGGTGTCAGACTAGATAGACAGGCAACTGAGATAGGAGTTTTGAAAATAATATACAGGTTGACCACCACTAATCCGGCACAAATTAATCCGGCACAGAGTAATTTCTAATGTTTCCGCACTAATATTCACATTTCCCGGGTCGCTTCGCTAACTCGCTCGCTGGCTGCTTCGATTTGGTGGCGCAGTGTGCTGCATCAACAAACTGGTAGCCTAGCCTTCATTATACTGAACTCCATTCACATATTAACAGTATTATACAATCATCAACATAACTAATGTGCATCTTTTTCATGGATATTCTCATATTGCTTTTGTATTATAAATTGCAATGTTTTGTTCTGGGAATCGATATCG